>NC_065229.1:142500-152500 GCF_041283825.1 Pyrus communis | reverse complement strand
GGGATTTGAGAGGCTAGCGGATCAGAAATTTTTTTATGGAATGTCCTACTATTGCCCGAGCTTTCCGATCAACCAATCCCCTATTTCAGGGACATCTCCTTGTTAGGTAGGGCCAGGGATCACTAATTAGTCGAATGAGCCCATCCCTCTGGCCTATCATTTATTGGTCGATCCGGCTGGCGGCTCCTGCATCCCCATGGGGGCCCTTTCATACAAGTTTGTTGCTAGGAGTCCCTCTAGTCGAATCAATAATCAATATAAGTTTACTGACCTGGCTCTTCAATCGACGATCTACTGCTCCCTCTTAGTTGCAGATGCCCATGCTTTGATTCGAAAGCCCTAGCCTGTGATGAATCCCCAGTAAGATCGGAGTATTGAATTTATCCTCCCTTCAGTCCTGTTTGAACCCGTCCCAGCAACGACCACCTTCCTACTGCAAGGTGAGGCTCTGCCCTTCCCCTAGAATCCACTCCGGGTCACGGAGCTCTCAACTGAGTTGTTTAGGTTCTGGAATTCCATCTCTGGTTGGGGGTTTCGGTTCGAAGGTTATAAAACGTGGTGCGGGTTCATCTCTCTCGACCAGTTCCGGTTCAAGGGAAGGGTGCTCGAGGGGACCAGACTTTAGATCTCTTTCTTCTCTATGGCGGGAGGTTTATTTCGTATCAAGAGTTTGTTGGGGAGGCCAGGGAAGACGGATTGGATAGAGAGGCGATGCCTATGCCTCTTCTTTATTGATAGGATTTCCATCATTTGCAGTCTCCGGCGAAGGAGACAAGGGCTAGGCACCGAACATGTTCTCGGTGTCTCCATCCGTCATTAGTAATCTCGACCCGCTTTTCCTATTCACTAGCACACTGCGCGCTACAGCAAGCAGCCCCTTTACTAGTAAGGGGCTAGCGCGCAACGGCTGAAAAGCCAGCAACTTGTTAGGAGTAGGTTTTGGCTTGCCCCTTTCTTATTATTAGTAAGATAGGTTTGTAACCCTATACAAGGGGCTGCTTGCTGCTCGCCCCTATCTCTAAAGGGGCTTATGCACTCCACTCGTTACCACTAAACGACGAAGCCAGGAGCGGAAGGAGGGACTTGAACCCTCAACCTCAGCCTTGGCAAGGCTATGCTCTACCATTAAGCTATTTCCGCCAGCTACGTTAGTGGCGAAGCACTACTGAGCAATTCACGCATCACTTGATACGGACGACTTCTGTTTTTCCGCCGGCCTCCCACTCTTGACTTCCGATCGGGCTACGAGCATGAGTAGGTAGGCGGCTAGGGGGGTTTGGGCTGGGAAGGAAGGCCCCCCTTTTTTTCTTCGCGCCAGATGAGATGATGATTAGTGGGTCAGTGTGTGCTCTTGATCACAATCATTAAATTAAAGGGAAGGGGCTGCCCTTTCAATCAATCTCCGGCCGCTCAGTGCTGCTATTGGTGCGAGTTGTAAGGAGTCTTGGTCTCGAGCCGAGCTGGGGCGTGATTTAATTCTCGTAACGGGAGTGAGTGCGCCGCAAGACCAGACAAGTGACTCCCTCGCCTCGCAGCGGCGACATCTGTCTTTTAAGTTAAGTCATTTCCTAAGATGGCTCCTCTTATTCTACGATAATCCAAGCAGCAGCTCCACGAGTCCGCTCGGAACCAGTCGATTCCTGAGCCTCTCCCCTCTCGGTTGGCGTTTGCCAGCCACTAGAGCAAGTAAGAGAACCTACAGTGAATGCACTTAAAGAACCGCAGATTTTGACCGGATTGTACACCTTTGTGTCTGGCTATGTATATGAATGTGCATAAAGAAGGGACGGGGCATCTCTCTCCCTTTTAATAAAAATTTTTTTTGGGGGGAGAGGGAATAAGATGCAGCGGCACCTCACGAACTTCTTACTGGGGCAGCACCATCCTGTAGGCGCGAGTGTTTAGATGCACGTGTTTTGCCTGCGCAGTTAAGAGAAAAATTGTCCCCAAGGTAGTTTACTTGCTTACTTGTTAGAGTAAGTCAACCCCTTGTGTCTTTCTTGGATATGCTCAGTCCGGGTATAGATGCTATGCCGTGAAATCCAAGAGACTCGATGTATCCTTAGCGCTTCACACTAAGCAAGTAAACTGCCTTCAAGAATATTTTTTCGAAGAAAAAGTTTATATTCAGCCTCCTCCAACTCCAGGCTTCTCTTCTCCTAGGCTTGGTATGGTATGCAAGCTCAAGAAAGCGATTTACGTTACGGCCCCCGACAAGCTAAAGCAGGCACCAAGAGCTAAGAACCAGCCCCTTACTCTTTAAAGTAAGCAAGTAAACTACCTTTTGGAAGAAAATATGATGCGAGGACCCGATCCACCAACTATCTGAAATGTTGGCAAACAGGGCCATAGTAGTGACCAACACTACCTTTTCCTGATCATCATGGCTTTTCCCCTTTCCCTTCTTTTATGGGAACTCAAAACTCAAGTGACCTTTCTTCTTGCAGGACCACTCTATGTTTTTCAGGTCCTTCTGCACTCACTTTGTGCTTTTTCTTCTTTTTAAACATATTCTTTTGCGCAGCATTAGTCTTTTCAGACTGCTGTTCAAATCTCTTTTCAGCTTCTGCCTAAAGAAAATGGTCAGATCAATCATAGTTAAAGGAGGAGTTTCGCGGGAGAGAGTGGTTGTCAAAGACTCAAACGACTTCAGCAGACTTCCCGGTCACTGATCACGATCAGTCATTTTTACTCTCACTGCTACAAATTCTTTTTAAATCTTCTCCATCTTGTCTAAGTGCTGAGACACGCTCGTCCCCTCTTGCATCTTGCTTGGAAAAAACCGTTGCCGAAGAAACTTCATGTTTACCATTGTCACTGACTCATACATTCTCTGTGGAGTCTCCCAGATTTCTCATGCAGACTCAATGTCTCCCACTGAAACTAGTACCTTATCCTTGACCACCATTAGCACAGCTTCGAAGAATAACTTTTTTTTACTGTCTACAACTATGGATGCTGTTCATATGCTTTCTTTTGTTGTTTGGCTATAACAACATCAACTTGATTGAAGAAGCCATTAGCGCCAGATCCGCGGGCTTCTCTTTTCTCAAGAATGAAAAAAAAAGATCCTGTTCTTTGAGAAGCAACTGCATTCTCATCTTCCAAACATCTACGTTTAGAGGTTCCATTTTGCGATGCTTGACAATCGTATGCGTTAATGGAGTAATCATATCAGCAACCATAGATCCAGAAGATTGTATCGCTACCATATCCGCACAAGCTGGGCTCTCATACCAGATGATAACAATCTTTAGCTGAAAGAAAGACAAAATTTCTAGGAATGTGCAGAGCTGAGACCTGCTATTGTTGAGTGGCAGCAAATGAGAAAGACATATAGTTTGCTTCGAAAAACTTTTATATAAAATATATAAAATATAAATAAGTATAAGTAAAGTTTAAAATATGAAAATAGAAAACTCTTTAAGATCACTCCACTCTCTCTAGACAACGGATTTCTTCGACGTGTGCGTATCCTACTCTCATCTCAAAACCCAGCCTCAGAAAAACTGCAGGCTTTCTCTTCATTTGTTTGTGCCCTTTGATTGAGTCCTTTTAAAAGACCCAACAGATCCCCCAAGGAGCATGTCTAACTACCTGCATCCACAAGACACTGAATTAGCCTAGAGATGGGTGCATCTTTTTGCTATCTCTCACGACCTTTCGGTCCCCTCACTGGAAAATTGGAAGGTCACAAACCGCCCTCTACAGTTGCAAATGTGAAACGGTGGACCCGTGACTATGAAAAATGACTGCTCAATCGAGATTTGAGTCGCCTTGGAGTAAAGCCACATACTCAACAACGTCTCTGTCTGAACTGTGGAATCCCTAAATCGAAACATACTAGAATAACTTCAAACACTGGATCCGCAGATCTACGTGTATTCAAAAATTCTGGTCTTCTTCAATTTCAATCAGGTTCTCAAACCAATCAGGGAACTTCCTTCCAAAGACCAAACCATTAAATCCCACACTATAAAATTTCTGGCGGAACCTTCCGCAGAAAAACCACGCTGAATTTTTTCGATATTTTTAAACTTTTTGTTTCAAAGCGGCGAAACCTCGAGATACTTTTCACTTGTGCGAGTCTGAGACCTTACTTCTGCGACTACTCGACTTTTGTGAGTTCTTATCCCGACAAAATCTCCTTAACTTAAAGTCTCCTCTATCTCAGAGTCTATTCTAAAAAAAAAATTTTTTTTTTATATTATATTTAGATTTTTTGTTTTTATTAGAAGAGAGAAAGGGTACGCTCTCTAGAAGATTTGCTCGGGGCTGTTCACTTTCACTTGGTCGCCTGGTATCTTGAAACCTCTTTGCTTTCGGGGGCAGGAGTGGAAACGTCTGAGAGAGCGCTTCGCGAAAGAATCGTGTGGCGCGGTGAAAGGTTTCCCGTTGGGGTTTCTGGCCCCCCTGGTCTTCACCTAATTGTGGAAGAGGGGAGGTGAGTTGAGCATCCACTCTCTCTCGCGCCTTTCTTTCAGCTTGTTCCTGTTCGTCTATTCGGGACGGGCAGGCAGCCCACATACATGAAGAGAAGAAGAAAAAAGGGGGGTTACTTGCTTAGTGCTTGCGCTAAGCAAGGCGGTCGAAGAAGGCCACAAGTAGAAGCAACCGATGCTTTGGTCATTCAGTTGACTCCTTGCTGCCAGTCCGTGCTTGCTGTCATGCTGGCAAAAGCAGGGGTTTCGGCCGGTTTTACCTACTATTGGATTTGAACCAATGACTCTCGCCGTATGAAAGCGATACTCTAACCGCTGAGTCAAGTAGGTCAAGCTGAGTCAAGTCAGAGAAAATAGACCCATATAAGAGAAAGCCGCGCAACCTGAATTCCCCTTACTATACAGGAGGGCGGAGCGCTAAGAAAGAGAAAGCGTTATCACTATACGAAATGAAGCAGCGGCTAGCACGCTAAGATCAACCACTTGGAGAACGCGAAGCCTTTTTTTCTCGGTCGTCCTTCTCTAGGTACAAAAAGGAATTTACGGGATATCTCCAAAATTCGATGTACTTCTTCAAGTGTGGGACACATCTCATGTTTGCCGAATCTAAAAACCATCGTCTTTGCATCCCAACACTTCACTGCGGCTATGATCGGATCCCAGTGTTGGTTCACTTTTTATCCTCCACCAAATCTTCTGAGCTCCTGTTCTCAATGATGTTAAGCAGCTCTTGATCGCAGCAATCATGCCTTCGAAGGTACGCTTTTTTCATTCAACTGTGCTTGAAAGAGAGAGGATATGATATAAGGTAAGCCCCAATTCCACTGAAAGATTCAATTCAGTCAGCTTGGCTTTTTCTCTAGTTTGCCTTTTTGTCTACCTTCTTTAGTCAATGTCGCATTTCGAGTGCTTGGTTAGATCTCCTAATGGAGAAGATGCGGTGAATCAATCAGTATTAGCTAAGGAAAGCATTCGGGAAGAGAGGAAATCTGTCTTTATAGGAAATTTTTCTTTATAGGGAATCTGTGCCCTTTGTTTGGGTCTGAAAGTGCAAGACTAGCTGGACCCGGACTGACTAATCGCTAAGAGCTCGCCCCGAGTGCTAAGTACGGCATTCAGTAAGAAGTAAGCCAAGTTCAGTGATCCTCGAGAATAAACTATCAGGCGGAGGAAAGAACTGATGACTCACATCCCACAACACAAGAAGGATGGAAAGTCGTGGAATTGATCGAAGTTAGCCAAGTTCTCTTAGCCGTTACGTTAGGGTGACTCGAGAAAGCTTGAAAGAATAAGATACGTAGAGCGTGAACCAAGGTTCATAGGCGGATCAAAGTAGAATCTTGCAGATCCTAGTTCGCTTTCTAATCGCTTTCGGGACCAGTCTTCAATGGCATGAAGCTTTAGTGGCATAGAATTGGCTGCCTGATCGGACAGATGAAAGGAGAACTATCTGGTGAGGCATCTGGATTTGATTCGGGTCGGTTAAAGCTTGAAAGGGAGTTCGTGGCCTACTAGGAGTTCTGTTTTCTGAGGACTCATAGAACACCTTATTAATCTTAATTCAACTGTCCTTTCAAGCAAGAGTTGTCTTAGATCAATGAATGAGAAGGAAGAGAGTGAATAGGGCACAGGAAATGAAGTCATCCAGGTTCGGAGCGGGAAGCATGCATTCAGGCTGTGAGGGAAAGTGATTCTCTTAGCTTTAGTCAGCTTGGCTTGAATAAAGCTTTGGTTTCAGGAAAGTAGGGAGTCAGAGCTTTCCGTCATTCAGCAGTGGAATAGTTCCATGGTATTGATCATCCAACCATTGATTGGAATTTCTATCGTGATAAACCGTGATTTGAGCCTATCTATAGCTATAACAGTGTGATTCTATAAGCTAAGCAGATGAGGAGATTCAACAAAGAACCTAACCGTCCTCTCTGATTGACTTCATCAGGAGATCCCTATGGTCTGGTTCACCTTCCCTCTTTCCTTGAAACCGTCGGATCGATATGGTTCATTCCTGGGCTATGCTCTTTCAACAATTGACAGAAGAGGGGGACGGACAAGGATGATCAGACTGTTTGGTTCGGTTCGTCAGAGGTATGGGCATAGAGAATCCGACTATGGAGAGGGAAGTGATTCTCATCTCAATCCATAGAGACAGAGCATTATCGTATGGGGAAAGAGTATGAACGAAAAAATTGCTTGTAGAGATGAATCACATTCCTTTCTGAAATACTATAATATATGTGAGTCGTCTATCTTCACAGCTGGAAATGCGCTCCGAAGGGAATAGCTTTCTCCATTGAATCAGTCTAATGTGGAAATGGAAAGATGTGAAATTCATTCATCAATCTTGTGTTCTTCTGTGTAGCGTACGGTGTCTCGTGCCAAGTGAAAGGAAAGCTGAGCTTGCTCCAAACCATGAGATCCAAGAGAGTGCCCGGTCATCATCATTCCACTCCTTTCTTGGTCTACTTCGGTTACAACTTGATCTACGGTGCGATCAGACCAAGTGCGAGATTGGATCGAGAAAGCAGGAAGGTCAGCCCTTGATTGTTAGATAGATACCGACAGAATATCATAGTTAACAGCTTCTTGATTGCATCCGTGAAAGTTCGAGATTGATGGTTCGAGTTAGCAGGTAGTTCCGGAATAGATAGACAAGAGTGCTTTGTCTCCTCCCCTTTATCTGAAAAGTAGGTGGCTGCTGATGAGCTTCGATAGCCAGTCACCCCGCCCAAGGAATAGAAATAGATTTGTTTTCGTCAGCTCGTTAGCTCGTCATTGGGTCCAGTGAGGCGGATTCCTTTATTTACTATACATATCATATTAACACTCGATGCTTCGCCATGGGGATAACGCCTAGATAGGTGGGGGAGATGCAGCCACAAAGCATGGATTTTGGTCCGATTCATTGAGATCACCAGCCTCGGAAGATAGATATGCAGATGAGCTTTTCCCGTGGTCCGCGGAGGCTGGAATGCATGGAAATGAAGGAATAGGTGCCCTTAGCCCGGTATTCCACCCACTTGAGGGTATGGAAGAAGAGAAAGAGCAGAAGAGCTACGAATAGGATCACTTGGAGCTAGGTGCTTCTCCTGTAGCTGGCTAGTACCTCCTCTATTCCATTTCTCTGTCCTAACCCCCCTGCAAAACCAAAATATCCATTGCTCTCCTGTCCTGGGACGAGGAACGGAATGCATGTTGCTACCTTTTTAGCATCCTCTCGAAAAGTAGGTTGCCATCGGCCAGCATCATAAGCGGGAAGGAATGCAATCTATTTTTTCCCCGAGTGAGAAGGCGGCGAGAAAACCATTCCTTTCTCCAGTGAAGGGTCCAATCGAACCCACCTGTGCTCGAATCCAAACCCCGTCCAGATGTTTCATCCTTTCCCAGTGGCAAAGAAAGAATCCCCATTTCCAGTACTTGTAAAGAACGAAACCCCTCGAAAAGGAATTCTATCTACTGGTAGCTAAGGAATCGTATGAGAGAAAAGACTGCAAGGTACATCTGGGTTTTAGGGAATAATAATTGTGATCTAGTACTGTTGTTCTGGTTTGAGTTTAGGGAGACGGGTGGGCGGTGCGCGGATTCCGTTTAGGCGAGCGGCAGTGAGGGGAAAGGGGAGTAAGCAAGCTTTAAGAGATAGGGGGATGGGAGCAAAATATGCATTGGTTGTTTCGGAATAGGTTGAGGACGTATGTGAAAGTACGAACACTTTTGCTTTTTCATACGATTTGTAAGACGCTAGTACTGATTCAAAGTACTCCTCATCATTTATTTTTGTCCACCACTATACTATATATAGTTCAAAAAATTTAATGGGCTTGATCCCGGACCCCTGGGGACAAAGAAAGCGGGAGAGACTCGCGTAGTGAGAGAGACTAAGAAAGAGCTAGTTCGGGAGTGCAAAAGGCGGACCACCGGTCAATAGCAAGAGGTAAGGGCACCGGTAACAGAGGACTGAGGCGAGCGTAGTGAGGAGGTTTGCCGAGAAAGAAGGTGCACAGGAAGGTGTCAGGTTGGTGTGGCGTAGTGGAAGCAGAGCAAGAAGGGTGTCAGCTAGGCAATGGTCGTTCGTGATACTGTTCCCTTTGTTTGATCCGCAGTTCCAGCTACAGAGCCAGAGAGAAAGATGTGGGCGTTCATTCAGGCTTCGCTAAGTAAGCAGCTGTCAGACACCGCCTTTAGATATAAATAAAGAGGGCTAATGAGTATAAAGTGAGTGACAAGACCAGACTCAAAAGTGCTAAGTTGTTCATATGCGACCTCCTATCTTTTAGCGCAAGTCTCCGTTGACCAGCGAGACGACGACGATCGTTTTGAGGCCGCAAAGCTCGTTCCCTATTATTGTCATTTCAAAGCGCCTCGGAGCTAGTCATTTCTCATCAGCCGAGGAAGGAAGCATCCGCTTCAAATAGAGTAGTATATCGATCGAAGTCACAGTAAGATGGAAAGAAAGCTACGTGATGAGGCCGATCGCCCCTTAGAAGTGAAGTCCTATTTCAGACTCTTTGAACGGGGAGGAAGTGAAAAGAAATTTTAGAAGTTCCAATTTCGATTAGAAAAGGTTGCTTTGCTTACTCTTCTATTGTTCTGTGGTCTACTCAACGGTTGCCCTAGTCTAGCTAGATTGATGCTCAGGTGATAATACAAAGATAAATAAGAGAAGTGAAGGAGAGGAGATTGGGGCGAGAAGCATATTCTATTTGGTCAAGAAGTACGAATACAAAGGCAGCTTCAGGTCAAGAGAAACTTTAACTTTTAGAGTTATTGGTCTCGAGTTCAGTTCGATAGTCTTGAGAATCTCCAATCGAGTTCCTCTTTTTTATGTTTATGGTCTTTCTCGAGGCGCTGCCTACCTACAAGGCAAGATCAATTGAACCTTCACCTTAAACTGCGTCCAGTCCAAACACAGTCTTGCTCCTATAGCTCTCCTCTCTGGTTGCGCGTTCAACAACTACAACCTTAACACTGCGCTCCGAGGCCGCTTTTGACGCCTCCGGACAACCCTCGCTGCTTCGCCATAGAGTTAGGTAGGCCTCCACAAGCTGCTAAAAGAAAATTCCATCAAAGGTGAAACCCTTACTTTGGGGGCCTTGCCTCATGATTTTCTTGGCAAGCATTTGGCTGTTGACGTGTCCTCCGCACGCACTTGAATGAGCTTGTTCAACAATGTGCGCTCCGGATCGGCGTGAAACGCTAAGGTAGCTTGCTTACTTAGTGCTTGCGCTAAGGGCTAGGGTTGCTTTCTTGGTGACTCTAACCGGAGACTTTTTACCTTGACTCTTTCGGTATCGGTATGCCTTCGATGATTACTGCTTTAATGAATACCCTCTCTTCGGGAAGCGACGAACTCTTCCCTCACCCGAAGGCGAGCGAGTGCATTACGTTGAGTAGGAATTTGGAATAGAATAAGCTGTTGGGAAGAGAATACCACGAATACGCTATTTGGAGAGCGCATGCGGACAATTCGATGAGGACGATTTCTTGCAGAAAGAGAAGAGGGATACCAGACGATTGGGGATTGATTAGATGCGGACGATGATTTGGCTTTTAAAGATGAGAAG
>NC_065229.1:127500-135000 GCF_041283825.1 Pyrus communis | reverse complement strand
AGGTACCATCACCGGAAGAAAGAAGAATAGACTAAAGGAAGTCTTTCTAACCAACAGAAGCAGCCGTTGGAGCAGAAGTTTCCCCCTTCCCCCTAATGAGCAAGTAACCTCCCTTCTCCCCAAAGGTCGAGTGAGTCCCTACCTTCGATGCCCATTTGTTGATTAATCTGGGGTGGGTTCTGAATAAGAATAGAAAGACTAAGTTTACCCGGTCGATCTTAGAGTAAGGCTTTCCGTGAGGAAAGGGGGTTTGCATACTCGACTGCCAAGAAGAGGCGCCAAAGGTGAGCGCTCCTTTTACTCAAAATGACTAGTATCTCGCGTCATCAACTTCCATCTCCAGACCAAAAGGGCCTTCTCCCCAGCCCCGAAAGCTCACGTAATGCCTTATCGAGCCGGTCCAAATCATGCGTTTATGATCCCGGCATGCGGAGGGCAAGTACCTCTTGTCGCCCGATCTCAGTACATCTATATTAGGCTTACGGCACGCTTGAAATGAAAACAAGAAAAGCAGGTTCTGAAAGAAAGAAGCTAGGTCGGCTCATTTCTTGGTCACAATCTCCAGTGGACACTTGTGGACTCAGCGAGAACGCCTTAGTTAATGCAATAGAGTTGGTGATGATATCGAACTCCACGAATCCAATAAATGCTATAGGTAACAACAACTACAGGCCAAACCAGACTACTTAACAACGAGAAATCAAACTAGGAGATTAGCTTGCTTGCGAATCAACCACGGGGGAGTGAAACTTGCAACCATCGCAGAGAAGAATGAAAGAATGAAACCAAAAACAATTGCTCGATCATGACTTCCATAAGTGAGGGATGTGACCTAGAGAAGTGATTAAATCACAACATTCCACCATAAGGTAAACCAAATCCACCTCGATCTGACCGAAAGGCGGAAAACAAACAACTCTAGGGGAAAGAAGGTAGTTCGTTCGCTTCGTTCTCTACTTAGTATATTTCTTTAGTGGTCGTAGACCTACTTAAGTAGTTATGGTAGTTACGGTTCTTCGCTCTACCTTTGAAATGCATTCTCCACAACGTTTCAGATTCGCAAGCTCATCTCCGCGCGTATGACTCACTTCCTTTCAGTCCATGTCGATCAACCATCCTTATTTCTTTCTGTCTTTCTAGAAAGAGGGGTAAGTGGGCGCTTCTTCAATTTCGGTGTGAAAAATAAGGTGAGGGGCGTTTTTGTTGGAGCAGTTCTCGTTAGTTTGGCACTCTCTGAGTGAGTGTCTCCGTGGGGTTTTAGTATTGTGTTATGTAATGGACATTTTGTTATCAAATTTAGTTGTGTTTTCTATTTCTATGCCAGGGGTACTCGAAAGGGGTTCATATTTGTTAGCTAAGAGGGGTTTGCTCTTCTTTTCTTTGCTCTTGCCGGCCGCCCTTCTTTCTTGTGTTCTTGCTTGCTCGCTGGGAATGAAATGCGCAGCATGGAATGATAGGTTTCTTTGTTAAGCAAGATACAGCTTCGTATTGCTGCAAGCTATTGGGAGCCGTTTCCTCTTTTTTGCTCGTAACTGAGCTGAGTGAATAGATAACGTTTTACTGGCTAAGCAAGTCATAACTGCGTATTTCTTATAGTTTAGTGAAATGCTCTGGCATTCACGATTGCAGCTCGGTTCCTCATGTGCTGCGACAAATAGGGGTTCATATAGGGTCTTTGCGTAGTCTGCGCCAATCCCTGCGAAAGCACAAGCATCATTGTCTGATTCAGGAAAGAATAAGCTTTGTATTGCTTCGAGTGTAGTGAACGCTGCCCGGGAGGTTAGTGCGAACGGTTGAAGCAGCTTCTTTTAGAACCCACTATGTAATTAGCTGTTCCTGCCTTAGTTGTAGTTGTGGAAGCCGGGTCTTTCTATTTCTGTGTAGTGAAATGGTCTCTAAAACGGGCTCAGGACCGCGGGTAGCAGCTGTTGAAACAGAATTCATAGGCAGCAGCGCCAGATAAGTACTTCGCTAACCGCAGATAAGGACTTCTTCACAAAGTGGCACAAGTGCTCATAGAATGACTTTGCCTGTCTGAGATATCCTTTGATTCACCTACTTCAATCAGATCTGGCAAAAGCAGCTACAAGATAGGAGGAGTTAGAAGGTTCGGATTGATCAGAAGATTAGGGAGTAACTCACTTAGTGCTTATGCCAAGGAGTCGCTTCTAGTACATATCTCTTCCAAACCTTGATACGAAATAGCCCCCTCTTCTCTAACAAGTCTTTTTCGGGAGAACTGCATGCTCCACGAAGGGCGTAGACCGACCGATCAGTTGAATCAAAGTAATGCTTTCACCTTGCAGTCCCTGCGGTTCCACCACGGCATTCTGATTGGTAAGTTAAGTACGGTTCTGATCGGTGCATGTGAATAACCCTTTATTATTGAAAGTGGCATTTATTGAGTGCTTAGAAATAGAAAAAAGGCCTATTTCTGATGCCCACTTTCTGGTGACCTGAGCTTGCCTTGAGCCTTTACTTGCTTCTGAAGCAACCCCGCTGCTTGATCCGGCCGAGGGACATATAGTATAGTTCCACGATGCGCATTGACTTGTTTAGCTCTCTTTTGTAACAACAGGGAATTCCCTCGCTTGCTTCTTGGAAAATAGACGTTTCTGTCTTCCACCGGCCCATTATAAAGCTGGGGGTGAGTGGTTTACTTCTTCCTAGTGAACTGACTAAACCTACTTAATGGCTGGCTACTTCTGCCACTTTTAGGGCTCATTTGGGATACCTCAACTAAAGATATGTATCTCCGAAACAAGAAAAGAAAATTCATTCTTAGAGAACACCAAGCCTCCATATCCTCAACGGTTGGTTGCGCCCAAGAAAGACACACTCATTACAATGAAATCATGGAGATGTTTAAGAAAGTCCAAATAAATCTCCCATTACTTGATGCTATCAAGCAAATTCCTTAAATCCGCTCTTAGAGTTCGAGAAAAAAGCGCAGGCAAGTCAGCTAGCGGGGCAAAGAAAGGGTAAAAAGCCAGTTCCGTGCCTATAGTCATTCCTTTCTCTGGTAACAATCCGGTCTTCAGTCGGTGGTAGTAAAGGAAGGCTTTCTGTCCAATCAGCGCGGGCAAGCAAGTAGGAGTCCCAATGCTTTCGTCTCAGGCTAGAAACTATAGATTCTCATACGCTTGAACGGGATGAGTTTCAGTTTCCTTTTCTTACTTTAGTATTCGCTTCATCTTGACTTAGGAACATGGATTTGACCTCGAGCCGCTCTATTAGAATGGAATTCCAGGGCGCTTATCAACCGCATTTCTTCTATATTGTATACCTGAGTGACTTCTCGACCTTGTGTAAAAGAGATCAGTCTTCCTCGCCAATGAATGACTTCTTTTAAGCTAACCTTCCTTCTTCACCAATTAGTTACTTAATATTCTAGAAGTGGAGCACCTTGTATTTACTTAAAAGCTTGCCGGACTCAATCTATATCTATAGCACTAGCTAGCCTGCTTCCTTAAATCATGACGGTGGAGTGCCCGATGTGAGTCAAAGAGAGTGGTACAGTCACTACACGTTGTTAGCTGTCCCCAGTGCGTGCCGGCTTCCCTAATCAGAATTCATCCCAATCTTTCTGAAGGAAGTGTTCGAGTGGTGAAAGCTGAAAGATAAACTTCGAAAAGTACGATCTCTCTCTGGTATCCCACCTCTATCTGTCCCTAGTTGTTCGCAGGTGAATGAGAAACTGGTAATCCAAGTCGGAAGTCCTCAACAGGCAACGGTCCTCACCTCATCACTAAATATAGATTCTACGGTGAGCGAATCAAGTCATTTTAGAACGACTCTGGCGAATAAAATGCGATTTCAGTAATGCCAATATAATTCGTTTTGTTCAATCGGCAAGTCAATTCCTTCTTGCCTGCTTTGTCTCTGCTTGAAAGCTTCCGTGTTCAAGTGAACGGTCAGGGATTGAAAAGTCAAAGTCAACAAAGTGGAATGCATCATCCGAATCGAGGCAGAAGGCGTGGGGAAAGAAAGAGGTAATTGCTTGTCGTTTTCAACTCCCTCCTATAAGCCTTGGATTGGCTTTCTCAAGATAGGTTTGAAGTCGATTAGTCTAGTTAAGCTAATCCACTTCTTGAATCACATAAAGAGGTTCCTATCGGTCAAAGAAATGAGAATTCGTAGTTTGGTTGGCAGGGGACTTGGCCGTTCAGGATTGATCCTAGAAGGCCAACTTATAAGCGCATAAACTCATTTTTTCACGGTTCGGGTATTATCAGTCAATTGAATGTGTTTCCTAAGCTTTCTTCTAAGCCCAGTAACAAAACTTCTTTTCGAACTAGAAATAGATTAAATAGTCGAAACGGAAGCTATCGAGTAGCGCACCAGTAGTCTAAAAGGAAGGTTGTAGTAAGGAGATGCGCTCAAGCTGAAAAAGCTACGATTCTGCTTGAACGGTCCAGTCCTATTGTCTTTGTTCTGTGCGCCTGTGCCGGAAGTCTTTGACTGTTAATTCCTTCTTTCCTTTGAAGGAACTGTTCTAGTGTTGAAAGCCAAAGGAGAAAGATAAAATAGAGCTAGTTGTGAACCAGGAAAGTGATAAGACAGTTCGAGGGAGTAGTGAATCGGCCATTCCCACAAGGAAGAAAGTAAAGTAAGTAAGTAGCTCACCCCCAGCTTTATAATGGGCCGGTTTCGGTCCAATCCAATAATCTAAGTAGCGAACCAGAAGAAATTCCTGTAGTTGAATAGGCCTCGTTCGATAAGTTCAATCCTTTCAATATGTTATCTTTGCTTAGTCTCGCGAAGTAGGGGATTCCCGGATAGATACGATAGGCACGAAATGTAGAATAGCACGCCACGTTCTAAGCGCATAAACTTTCTCCCTGTCATGGTGTTAGCTCAGGTAGAACTCTTTCTCTCGGTTCCTGTATTTATGTAGTGAAGGGTGTGAAAAGGATAGAATCCAGCCGGGGAAGTAAATCTTCCAGATTGCCCTCACCACTTCAGTTCTCATAGAAGGAGAAGCTGTGAGCTAAGAAGAAGAAGGAAAGGTTCTATGTAATAAGAAGTTAGATTGATAGGAAGGTACTCGCGGGAAATGAACTCTAGTCAAGATGAAGTTGGTAGGTCCGGAGGGCGGGAACCAAAAGAAGAAGGGGGATCGATAGCCTATTGAAACTGGAGCAAGGAAGGACCTATCTGAAAGTGACTAGCTCGCTTTGAAACTGGAATTCTATAAGCAAGACCTATCTTCAAGAGTTCAGACTAGCTCGAGTTCAGTTCAACCGGGCTAAGGCGCGATTATGCTTTCGGTTACGACGTCCTTATTTCATTTCTTCTATAGAAAGATCTCCGTATTTGTATTTCTTCACCGCTGAAGCACCTGGAGTGAGGCAGTTAGTTTATTAACTGAGTTAGGAGTGAATGTGAGTGAAACTCCGCTGGAGTGAGGGGATTTATCGGAATCTCGTTCAGAGTGAGGAGTCAATGAAGGTTTGCTTGTGGTTCTATTGATAGGTGTTTGCAATGGGCTTTCGTCTCAGGCTCAGGTAGTTCAGTCTCCGGTGAAGTAGGGTTAGATCAGTCTCAGGGTCCGAAGGAGATAGAGTTATGGCATTTCTAGGGTTCGAAGACGGTACTATTGATTTCATCAATACCAAGCGGGACTTTCTTAATGGGACATTCGAGAAGGAGCTGGACAGAGGAATTCGATCTTCAGCTAAAGGTACTCGAGGGTAAGGAAAGCCGTATAGTGAGTCAAGCTCAATTGTAGTTCCCTTTCCCCTATATGTGCGATTAGATTACCTTTCTCATTTGCTTAGTCCCGCTCCGTCTGTCCTTTCTTCCGTCTCTATGTCTATTTCTCAATAGGCAGTGAATGAACAACTTCTTATATAAGGATTTCTCGTAAGCGAAGAAACTTCTTTTCTAACTGGGTGAAGGCACGATAGCTACTGAACTAATGGGTGAGGGTACGACACTACAAGGCAACGAAGTTAAGAATAAGTTCTTCTGGTAGTCAAGGAGCAGCCAAAGGAAGGTACTCTCGGGAAAATCCATGTGAATAAGGAATGAGATCAGCAGGGTTAGGGAAGGGAGGAATTTAATCTTCTTCTTGAAAGCTGAAGGAAGTGTAAACTGTTCGAACGGCCGGTACTTAGCAACGGAAGTAGGAGGAGATCGAGCTAATCAGTCTATGTTGCTCCCGCTCAGGAAAGAAGACAAATTCGACCGAAGACCCTAGAGACCGTTGACGACAGCAGGCCGGGAAGAATTAAAACCATTGGTTGATCTCTACTATATACATGCAGCTGAGTCAACATCTACAGGAATGCATGCAGTCGATCCCACAAAAATAATTTTATAATTTCCGCCTTTCATAATGATTGAAGTATGGAAGCATGGCTGAGAATGCATTCGATCGGACAAAGATGCGAAGTAAAAGAAAGAAAGTCGTTGTGAATAAATCGACTAAAATGGATTGATATTGGCACGATCCTACCTTAAATCAATCACTACAAGCAAAAGGAAGGTATGGGCCTAGGTAGGGATATTCGAATCGATCCAGCAGTCAGCAGACTTCATTCAACTCACTGTGAAAGCAAACCGGGGCAATCTGATCGGTATGAACCAACTAAGAAGGGGTTCGTTCTTCTTCCGGGTGTCCGCATCTCCACTTAATTGATTGACCTCGCAACCTTTCTTCACTTTCTTTGTTCAGAACCTCTCCCTACTGCGTAACCCCGCTTTGCATGGTTTACTTCTTCATTTCACTATCGTTCAGTGCCTTGCTTCTTCGACTTTTCGAATCAAAAGATCATGATTTCTACTGATTTCTATCCGGAAATGCGTGTACACCAAGTAAGGTCATTAAACCTATTTGCATGGGGCTTAAGCCCCGGCCTTTATGCCACTTAGGGACAACGAAGAAGCAACAACCAACAGCCAATAATCAACGGCCAATAACAGACAGGGAAGAACAACTACTTCCTTCTGTTCATACTACTTCCCAAGCAGCGCTCACCGGGATGAAATATTCCTCGTTTATCATCCGTCCACTGATAACAGATTATGTCTTTCAATGCATTCTCGTCAAAGAGCCTCGCTTCCCATAAAGCAGTTCTTTACTTACCGTTCATGTGCCACAACTGTGCCCCATTTACTCAATGCAAACGCGGCAAGGGTAGTTTACTTGCTCTTATGCAGCTAAGCAAGAAAGTCGATGAAACCGAAACAAAGCATAGGGCTCTTAGCTCAATCCATTGTCATCTAAAGCCCCGCCTCCCTTCTCCCCTACAGAGCTCTCATGCCAACACGTCACCCTCCGCGCCTCTCTCTACGGTCAAGAAGTTACCACCTTTCTTTCCGCCCCTCTCCCTTTTTATCAACTTTTGTTTCCCGTGGATCGCTCTTTCTATCGTTATCAATGGAATGCCCCTATTAGTAAAGCTTATGGGTTGCTATTGCGCTTCCCGTTCCCTTGTGTCATGATGGTTTACGGGCCCTTCACGAGCTCTGACACCAAACATTCAATTCAATAAA
>NC_065229.1:112500-122500 GCF_041283825.1 Pyrus communis | reverse complement strand
GGAAACAGGAAAGGCAAGGGAGAAAGAAGACAAACTCTATATCTCTCTTTTTTGTTCTCCGTAAGGGGCTTCGAAAAGGAGTGAAATCCCCCCTAAGAACCCCCGGTGGTGAATCAGAGCTGGGGAAGGCCCTCGTGCTTGGGTGAGAGATTGAGCAGTTAGGGGATAGAGAGCGCGGAACGGGCTTTCCAAGCATAAAACAATCCCTACCTATACATTCCATGGCAACAGACAGAAGGCAGTTTTGTCGTTGTTGTTAACCCCAGCCCATTCCCGTTCCCAATAATCTCCATGAAAAGACTACCATGATTTCCGAACGAACCGAGGGAGAGTCGAGGCATGAAAGACTTTTCTATGATCCGGTTATTTCCAAGTACGTATCATCCGCTGCGTTATCCACTGCTTTATCCGCCGTCTCTGCGGCCGCCAAAAGCCTACCCTCTCTCGGATATTGAGTGGGTTGACCCGGGAAGAGATCCGGACGAACCTTCCAACAAGCAGAATAGAAGTTGACCACAAAGCCATCTCTGTGGGAGGCTGCTACCCATAAGGCCATCTCGGGCATATGGGAAGGAAAGGCGGCAGACAACCGACTGAACTGGGGAGCCTAAACGGCATTGAGGATGAGTCCACCGGTCGACAAACGGCTTCTATCTACAGGTGCTTTCATTATGGATCGGTCGACTTGTCACGATTGATTGCTCACACACAATTAGGTTAGGCAGGAAAAAAACATTACTTCGAGAACTGCTTACCTCTTTACGAATTCGCTGCGCTCCGCTCGGGCTTCTCTAGCTATAACCGAAGCCCTTCCCGCGCTTCGCTCTGTCGGTCCTTCATTGCCTTCTCTTCCTCCAAAGGGCACTCCCCCTACGATATTTAGGGGCGTAACGTTGTGGTTGTTCCCTCGACTGACCGAGAAAAACAAGTTCCAGAGGCATCTTCCGTTCATATCGATTTGGGTTTTTTCGGTGTTTGTTTTCACCGTTTTCGAAAGAATTCGTACTCCTAACCAACCAAACTCAAAGTCCATAATAATTCCATTCTTCTTATTCCAGGCAATCACCTCGCGCAGCAGGAGGTGATTTCTGATCGTCGTACTAACAAGGAAAAACATAAGAAACAAAAGAAAACAGAGACAAAGGGTAAAGAGCTTTTCTTCGCGCGCAATAAGCTCAAGTACTGAAACCACTTTGAAAATAATTCCAAACAAGCGCTTTAAAAATTCACGATTTTATGTCCTCGTCGATTCTTCCCCTCGTTCCTTTTATCTTGGGCATCTCACTTGGAAATTTAATTCTTTTCGATCTTGTACCCACGGAGCTGAACACCAACAAAATCTCGATTCAGCATAAGCAAGGAGAGAGGCCTTTGCCGGGTAAGAGATGAATGAGGCCTTACGAGGGCTCTTTCCCACTTAATAGATTCATTCCTTCGTTACGGCGGTTGAGGGTACCTGCCGTTCAGAGATGCTATCAGAGTAGGAAAGTTAGCCAAGTTATCCTGCCTAGTTTAGATAAAGCACCCCTTATCGCCCCACGGCATCTGGTTAGGACACACAGCGTATTCCGAAACAGCGGATTCTATAACAGCATTCTGCCTTTTCGAAGACAGAGCACTCGTGGCACACACGCTATATCCGCGAGGATTCCAAGTATCTTGTTGCATGAATCAATCTTTCTTAGGGTTCCCTAAACAACAATTTTTTTTTTTACTTACACTATAGTGATTCTTTTTATTATGGTATAGATTCTAATGGTAGAAGCTTCTGCCATCGGCTTTGTTGCAGTCACGAGCTGCTTCGTTTACTGGAGCGTACTGCCTGTCCCCCACAACAGAGGAATGGGAATTCGAATTCTCTTATGTCTCATCTCATGGGTTCCCAATCCAAATTAGACAAGAGCAGTAGATAAGCGGGCGAAAGAACTAGAAAACTACTTCGTCGGATCGTCCTGATGAAATATAGGACTTTGTTTCCCCGGTCGATGCAGAAAAGTAGTCACTACAAGCTGGATCGAGACACGCAGCTTCGACAAGTCTTTCTACCAGATACTACTGGGAGAGGTCCAGCTTGCTTGTTTGCCACGAATATAATTCCTGCTTTATTGACTCATTTTTTTTTTATGCTAGGTTGGATCTACCGGTTCCAGGTCAGTGCAGTTCTACTTGAGCTTAACGATCACCAAAGGTCAGGTGAAATAGGAACGGAGTAACTCGAACTCCGAGAGAGGAACGGTTCCCCATATCATTTGAGATTCTCTGCTCGGTCCATTAAAGCCTAATTCCAGAAAGACTTCGTTAGTTTTCAGATTGCGAGAGTCACGCTACGCGTCAAGGACTCATAGGAAATTGGACAAATATCAAATAGGAAAGACAGCGGCAGATTCCCCTAAAAAAAGTAGAGTAGTTCCGGTGCAACCACATATATCCTACAGAAAAGTTTTGCTGTTTCAATGAGTCGGTACCCGACGTTTCGACCAAGGAACAAACAACCGGAAAAAATTCCCTGCGGATCCCCGACCGCGCTTATGACTCGTCCGTATCGTCTCTCGTGCCGTATCCATTCTCGTTTAGGTCGACCCCCCTCCTTTAGAAAGAGTAGTTGCCCCGCCCCTGCACCAGTTACAGCAATCCTGTATATGGCAGAGGAGGAGATATTCTGTATACGGCGCGGTACATGTATATAAATAATAAATAATAAAGTATAGGGCGGGCTATAAGATAGTCATAAGGAAATGTATAAGCCAACCGCGCCTATTTACTTGATTGGCTAGCGAAGGTACACAAATCTTTTTTTATAAATGAACTGTCGGTAATTATAGCCAAAAATACGGGGTGTTTATGCGACTGGTGTCCTTCTTTTGATCCTACGGAAAGGGAGAAGCTCCTCAACAAACTACTGAATAGTAGGGGAAGGGGAAGCTCATCCCTCGCTTCTTCGGTCTGATTGAACTGAACTACTCGGGACCGCTGCTCGCCGGACAGCTTTGGCTGCTCAACCCGATACCACCGCTTCTCGTACCTTACTACCCCTATCTACAAAGCTGCTCTACCCGGCACTCACTGCTCATTGCCTTCTTTCGGTAAGATGGACGAGAGCCCGTGGCTGTGGCTTTTCGACTTTCTCGGCACGATCTTGCTACTTTAGGAGCCTACCTTTGAGCGCCTGAATCAATTCAACAAAAAGAGGTAAAATCCGGCTGTCTTCGAGCAAGCTCTTAGCTTTCATCGTGAGTGAGAGAGGAATTGAGGCTGCATCTGCTCTAGAGCCTATAAGAGATCCAGGGCCCGTGGCATCCCCTCCGGAGAGCCTATCCCTGCCCCAATTTGATATCCTTTTCTTATGCCAAATGCATAGCTACCAACAGCAGCTAGAGAGGCAGTAGTCAAAGTGGCAGCATCTTGCCCGCAAATTCACTAGTTCCTGATCCCAAAGATCGAAAGTCAGATACGGATCCTCCAGTTGCTGAGCCAATTTAAGTACCAGTCCGGGGGTGGATACAGATCCTGTGCCGGTTGATTCGCTTGACCGAAATAATTATCGAAACCCAGCTCAGTTGATTCACCTAAAGGAGTTAAATTGATTCTTCTCGTTCGACAGTTATAGATTCTCTAGTCGCCTTTATTAAGCCGCTAGTAGCAGATATAGCTCCACATCCAGCTAGCCGGGCAGTTAAGACGGGGTGGTTCTAGTAGTTCTTTATTGCTATTGTCGGAACACATTGACTAGGAACGGGGAGCTAAGACGGCTTATACGCCTTTACTCGTATCGGGGCACAGCCGGAGCTAAGACCTTGGGCAGGGCACTGCCAGTCCCCTCGACTCGTATCAAGTACGGAGACCCGGATCCCAAGGAGAAGAGAGCTTGTTGGAACACATGCATGCTAATTCCGGAACATCTATTCTTGGAACACGAGCAAATGGTGGATCCGGGTTCGATAGGTTATGGCTCTGAGTTGGGCCCGCCCACAGGATATGGAACTAAGCGAAGGGATGCAGGCAATGGATCTCTAACGCCGGAACAGGATATGCAACTAGAAAAGGACCCGCCGGTGGATCCGCTGGGTCAATTGCTTTAATGGGTTCTTATTCTTAAACAAGGTCAATTGGATCTAGGTAAACTTCAATCGGTTATTCGACGAGAACTGCTAGTGCTTCTTCTCAGCTCGGTCGACGTTCACAGGGTTCAACAATAAATATTCCCGTAGCGGCTTCTGATCCTGTTTCAACTTCTACCCCTATCTTGACTGCAGCTGCCGCGGAAACTACTCGCCATGTCCCCCTTCACACTCCTGGGCATTCATCCAATATGGCTAATCCTGAGGAAGGCAAGTCGCTCATCTCTAATCCCCTTTTGATTGAATCCTCACAGGCGGCGGAGCACCCAACGCATGGGCTTAAGTCCTCTGCCGAAACTTACTAATAGGGCGACCTCTTCTTGTCCATCATCTGACTTTTTAAGCCTATTGATTCTACCGATTGTTGGTCGACTGTTCCCTGGACAAAGAGACGAAAGGGGCCTAAGCCCGCAACTCCAAGAGCAGGATTCTTAGGGTAGACTTTTTTCCCGGCGAGAGAAGATCTGACTTCTTCACTTTCCGGTATCCATGGTGTCGAAAACAGGGGATTTTTACCAATTCCTATTTTTAATCCCGGTAAAACGGAATTATTTGAAGAAGAGTCAGAAACTTCTGAAAAAACCTATCCTTCTTATTTGTCGGGTGCTTCAGAAGCTAAGAATATATGCTCAGATCCGACGTGAAGAGGGGCTTACCAGGTACACAAGGGGGGTGTAAACCCAATTTTTTATCGTGCTTAAACGAGCTCTCAGTCCGTTTTAGAAGCTGGCTTCAAAGCCCTTACTAGACTGGATAGGGGTAGCGGCATATCGTACAAAATCTGTAACCTATACCATCATTCGTAGAGCTAGCGGCAGATTCTTTAGCACTCGTGCTTTCATTATGGATTAACTAGCACGAGTAGCGGCTTCAGTAGCTTATCCGGGGTACCTCCTGTAGTGGAGGAGGCAAAGCACCAGTGGCAGCATCAGTGCCGGCGTAGCCTTTTTTAAAAAAGAAAGGACTGGTACTGAACTAGTAGATAGGGTTGAGTCAGTTGTTGATCCAGAGGCGGTAGAAGTGGTAGTAGCATACCTTCTATATCAAGAGCTAGAGACAAGTGATGGGCTTTCCCTGTACAATACACCCAGTAGATCCAGTTGATTATGCTCGCGCTCATGGTAGGGATTCAGTTTATGGCGTGAGGTTCAGTTCCTTATCTAGAAGCATACCTGGATATATACTCATAGTGGCTTCCATACCTATCCCCGGTAGAGCTAACAGCATATCAACCTATGACTAGTAGACCCATACCAAGATCCAGCAGTATACTTTAACATTTACAGATATCTTTCATTATCCTATTATTATCTGGGTGACTCACCGTACAGAGCTTTTTGAATGCCAAAAATTTTTTAATAAGATAAAATCATATAAAATCGTGTTTGTCCGGAAGGCCGTCGTTATTGAGGTGCTTAAACAAGTAAATGAATAGACTCCACCGATGCCTTCCGAACGGCGAGAACCAGTTCGCGCGTATTGGTATCGGTCTCGATTACAAAAGATTTTAGATGTTATGGCCGTAGATCAAGACGGTTTGTTTAAAAAAAGTAAATAGCTTGCTTAAGTTAAGCTACAGTACAAGGACTCATGAGAAAGCGGAAGTACGACTGCGATGCCGGCCCAGATACATAGAATGCAATCCGGTTCTTAGAATAAGGATTCCGATCGGTTGCTGCACATAGCTAGATGCCAGATCAGGTCCATGGGGGTCGAGATTGCCCCCTCCTGGTACAAACCCATTTAACTTGGTCAGACGGCACTGCCGTGAGAAGCCAGAAGTAAAGATCGGAAGACGCCGTAACAAGCGGCACAATAAGTCTTAAAGCATTTTAGCAGCTATCGTGGGTTAACACTCCGGAGTCGCCAGTCGGTATTTCCGTCTTTCTCCCGGAAATACGTTCAATCGGCAAGCTAAGCGCTTAAACGTATTTCTTCTCAGATCAGAGGACTCTTTCTCCGCCGGGTCAATCCTAATATGGGTGAGGGGGAAATCGAACTCTGTTATTCATTGCCGCAGAGATGCAAATAGGAACTCCGTTCCTCCGCTCTAATCGGAACCCTTTTTGCGATACGTAATGCGTGAATTGGAACCTTTCTTTCGGAACGGGATACGCTAGAACCAGTTGCTGGTAAGAACATCTATCTGAGGGCGAGGAACAATACTTTTTAAACAGAATAACGACAGGAGAAAGAAAGATGCACCGCACTCCAAACCTAACATGGTAGTGTTCTTTTTCATTAAAATACAGTTTTTACAAAAAGACTCTTCTATTCCTATGCCATACCGGGCTTGGACCATGTCTCCCGAACAATCTCAGTACATATGGCGCAAGACGATTCCACATATCGAGGTCGGAATGGGATCGGGTGTTTTCACGTCTATCTTTAAGGAAATGCCCGAAAATCTAACAATCAAAGTTAAGAAACCCGCATGAATTGGCATCTTTCCCTGCTTTCTTGGCTGACCTTTGCGGATCCAACTCCTCTCTGAGGAAGAGAACTTTGGCCGGGGCTGCTAGCGATAGCCACAGTTCCTTTTCCTGTTGCTGATGCGAGTCGTGTAATAGGTGAATCAATTCCAGACCGCTCTCTTCTATCAGCAGGGAGGTACACAGCTCGGAGCGGATGGTTGGTGTATCCCTTTTTTTATTTTTTAGCAATTTCACTATCAGAGGACTAAAGGACAAAGCCCGGTCCCTCACTAATCTCTCTTTTTACGTGGTTTCGGCCTATGGGGGACACCATTCGAAGACTTGAACACAACTATTTTATTAGAATAGATGCCAGTAGCTTCGTAGAATGGGCGAATGCCTGACTCATGAACTCCGTCACTTTTATAGGCTTGGTTAGAGGGGCTACTCCAGGCTTCGCTAAATCGCCTAGTCCAGCATAATAATAATAATAATAATAGTACCGATGTTTCCACCTAAACTGGAGAGGGGCGGAAACTCTGCTAATAGAAAAACTTTTTTGGGTCATACGATACCTGCAAAACGAAAAAGCCCTAATTTCAGACCCCGTATTTTAGAGCGGATAGCCCATGAAATACCTGTCACTTTGAGCTTTACTCCCGTGGAGGCATATGCTGCAACGACAACTTCGTACCTATTTAGTTCGGAATGTCCCGATGAAACGGAGTTGGGATAATTTCTATACGAATATAAAAAGGGGAAAGCTTTCTCTACTCTACGATGTTATCAATCATTGGCACCAGTTCCATCAGAATATCCTCTAACGGAAAAAACAGAATCAGAGCTCTCATTCGAAGAAGAAAAAGCGGCCCTTCCGCTTCTCTGCCAAAGCCGTTTTGTCGATTCGCCGATCAATTAACCCGAGCTATCCTTGTCTTACATGTATTCCGGTTCCGTGTGTGACTTGCCCTTCGGATGAGCTGTATTTCTTTGACTAGATCGAATCCTTTGTAATTGTCGGCTTACTTGCAATCTGAGTCTTTTGGTCTTTTTTGATTCGCTTTTGTGTCTAAAATCTCTGTTAGAAAGACGGATTCCTAAAGGTGTAATTTGTCTTCTTGCTCGTCCGTTGTCCCGCTTTCGAATCCTTTGTTAAACCGGAGTAATTAGAACAATGGGGGCCTTAGGTCCGAAGTCAGGACTCCCGGCTCTTATTTCAAAACTCCTATGAACCTGAATAGCAAGTGGAAGGGTGCCCCTCCCCGGTCTCAAGAACTCGAGCGGTCTTTACTTTATAGGTACTAGTAGCCGATTCGGATTGTATAGCTGCTGGGAAGCATAAAGATCGATCAATGTCCAGATTGCAACGCATTAAGATGTCAATGCCCAGTAGTGAATGTGTTCCCGGTGGGTCTATCGTAAGTGTTCTAGTGCAAATCATATCTCTATGTTTTTCAAAGCACGTCAAGACCAAAACAAACTGTCATAATCACAATCCTTTCATTTTTTTATAATGGGGCGGAAGATTTTTATAAAGAAGTGAGTTAATATCGATGGCCTTTGTTGAACAGAGAGCGAACGGGCGGCAAGTTACTTTGATCTCACGCGGGCCTATACTTCGGCTACTAATAAGGGGGCAGGGCAAGAAGGGGGCTCCTAGCTCAACTTGTCTTGTTCGCGAATGAACCGGAAATAAATGAAGGAGGCCGCCCTAAGCACCATGCCTGTTTTGACCCCTGTTCCCCTTCTCGCCTCGCCCTATCCGACTGGACACCACATCTCGTCCTCAACTCATTCTGACACTGTGAGATCCTATGGTCCGAAGAGCTATAGGGCTTTTTTCATTATTAATAAAATGGACTCTCCACCTATTTCATTGTGTGCTTACCCCCCCCCTCTGCGCTATCAAATATCATAGCATAGTATATA
Source organism: Pyrus communis (assembly GCF_041283825.1). Lineage (NCBI taxonomy): Eukaryota > Viridiplantae > Streptophyta > Magnoliopsida > Rosales > Rosaceae > Pyrus > Pyrus communis. Next base: position 114,039 of record NC_065229.1, on the reverse strand, counting down.
GCGTAAAACTTTGCTTGCTCCGAGCCATCTTGTTAAGGAAGGGCGGCTAGGGTGGGAAATGCAGAAGAATTAAATTCTAAAGAAGGAGATAAGAGGGAAGACTCTTCGTTGTTGAATGCGAGTCACTACATAGGTGGAATTAAATAAGCTCCTTTAGGCCCGGCCAGCCCGTAGAGTCTTAGGGGTTTTCCCACTTTCCCTGACGCAAGGTCGGGGTCGTTACGAATAGGACAAATATACACCAAGCCTTTGAAGGATGAGGTTCCAGTTCGCCATTCCTATTATTTATAGGCTTCCAGTCTCCTCAGAAGTCCGCTCTTCTATCTTCGCAGAATTCACCTGGGTCTCTTACTCACCTTCGCGTCTAGGGCATGATGTCTTTATTTAAGATGAAAAAATGGGTCAATCGTCTTGTTATTCTCAATCAATTCTTCCGGGCCTCTCTACGGGATTGGAAGAAGGAGCTTTCATCCAAATAAATGAGTTATAGTTCCTCCGAACCGTGTAATTTTCGAAGTATGGCACAACACTCTGTAGAAAACACGAGGCGGGAGTGCGTCGAAGCATGAATTGACCTAGCGACGTGCACCTTGGGTAAGGTGCACTAGCGAGCGACTTCCTTCCCCAATAATGCCGCTATCATGCGCGAAGTGAAGCTTGATAGGAGCCCGAGCTAAGAGAATAGAGCAAACTCGACGTCACAAAACCGGGGATAGATCGCTTAAGGGAGCAACTCGAGATAGATGCAAGATTCTTTCTCCTGCCCTTCACTTAGAATAGAAAGAAAAGTCCATTTTTCAGCACGCACTAATTCCTACGTTTTGTCGGTCGAATAGCCTTCTTGTGTGACCTTCAAAGCCTGATTAATGCGCCTTAAAGCGCTTTTGTGCTTCGCGTCGAGCCTTGTTGAGTTTATCTATTATAAGGAAGGGGCTGATGTATGATACCACTCAATGTCAGCCAAAAGCGGGCTTTAGCGCTTGCTCGCCAAAGCATGAACCGATCCAGCTGTAACGTCAACTACAGCAGTGGAGGCACGGTAAGCCAATTCTCCCGACATTGGGTCAAGATACGAAACTTCAAAGACTTGGTTCTGGTTTTATACCCTCCGACCTTCTTCGGAATTTAGCTCTAACTTTCCTTGCCCATCCTTTTCGAATGATTCAGTGTAATTGATTGTCACACTCTCTCTAGACCCAACCGCGACCCCCTGCCCTTGGCGGACCATGATGGAAGGCCGTAAGCAGTGGCTCGACGGAGATGGTTCGAATCAAGCGAAACCAAAGGCATTCGTTGGCACCCGAGATGCTAAGGATCGAAGACTTTTAGGACATGGAACAGTACTTTAAGGTTGTTCGTGCCCCTTTACCAAGTCACAATGGCAACAATGTATCTCTCCGGGGATGTGAAGCTGTGGTGGCGGACGCGATATAAGGACGTGCTGGAGTGGAGGGCCATTGCGAGATCAACGCACTAAATAGGGAGCTCAAGGAAGGGAGCAGTTCCTGCCTGGGAACGTTGCATGGCTCGCACGAGAGT
>NC_065229.1:100000-107500 GCF_041283825.1 Pyrus communis | reverse complement strand
TTCTGCAGGTATCCCCCCCGCTACTCAGAGTTGAAAGTAGCACAATCGGTCCATGAGAGCGAACTAACAACACGAGGTGGTTCGCCTGCTTGTTAGAGGGGGTTAGCTACTGGCTTGTTTAAGCCAGGGGAGAAGCGAAGAGAGCTTGTTAGAGTCCACAAGGTAGAGTTACGACTGGGGGATAGCAAGACTCACTGAAGAGTTGAAACTAAGGATTGAAAGTAGCTAAATCGCCTGTATAACAGATCTACGAATAGCCAACGCCTCTAACAACGTATTTTAGGGCGGTTCCTTAGGCACCTTCACATCTACATCTACCTATAACAAGCACGTACACACAAGCAAGCTTGAATCCTGTTATCTTAACGGGGAATGCCGTTACTTATAGCCGCAGCTACACATTGGTCGAGACTCACACGACAGTCGATACTCAGGATTTCGTTTAGCCTGTAGACTAGAATAGTAAACCTCACCCTAATTTAACATCTGCTTGAACTCCCGATCGCTTCTCGAGCTGGATTAGTATATGAATTCCCTGGTTACTTTCTTTCCGCATGAGCAAGCCAAGCTACTCACTAAGACTGCCTCATGCCAAGCAGCTAACTTCGAGACAACTAAGGGCAAACTTCGAGCTAGAACTAATGGATTAGCATTAATAGTAAGTTCCCCCGGGGGATTCATTTCCTATGCTTGCTGGCTAAACAGAGTTGCCTTCCACACGTGCACTGAAACCAGAGTCTGCTACTCGCCTTAGGCAAAAGCCGGCTTTAACCTCATTCTCCTATCTTAAATAAGGCCTGAACGGCGGCATAAAAGCCTTGGAACGGCAGCCACGCCTGATTCGACTCACCATTTATTAGGCCTTCTTTGTCCGCGCATTACCCTACTTCCTTAATCCAAATAGCCATAGGAGAAGCTGAGCTAGCTAACCTAGCTAAAGTTCTCGAACAAGAGTTCCCCTTACTCGTATTGCAGGCAAATCCCGTTACTAGTAGTTCTGGTTAGCCCACTTGCCCGAGCACACTCTCAACTTGTAGATGCGCCAATCCCGCCTTCCCCCACGAGAACAGAAAAACCAACAGACCACGAACACCGGCACGTATGAAAAAAGCCCTTTTGAAAGCATACCCAAGGAGCGGGCATCCATCCAATCTTCACTTATAGACATCAAATGGCCTTATTTCCGTTCGTTAACTACTTCTAACGAGCAAGTTAGTAGCCTACCCCGGCGGAATGTTGGGACAAAGAGCAATAACCGTGCTTATCCTTCTAATAAAGAAACTAAACCTTACCTAAGAAAGCGATTCACCCACTACTGCTACTACTAGTATAGAAGAAGATCTATTAACACGCACGGCTACCTATATAACAAGTTGCCTCTGACCTCTGTCTCACGACCGCAAATAGAACCTGTAGCTTCATGCCCTGACCTGAACTGAGCTACTACTGGCTTAGCTGCCTAGCTACTAATAACTTGGCACCCGTCCTGCCAATATAGTAGAAAGAGTATAAGTAGGATTCCACTCAGGGCACACTTGTTAGCTACAGTTCCCATCTGTCTTGTAAAGAACTAGAACTCGAACTGCCCGCAGTTACGGCCCGCAACTACAGTTACTCTTGCTCCTGAGCTTCATAATCCTTACTTCAGGGGATTAAGGTCGCGTTAGCTACTTACTTGTATTAGAGTAGGACAAGGCCTTTACTCTATTCCTTCCTATTTCATATCATACTTGGGAACTACTATCTCTAAGTCCGGAATAGCGGCCTTGGTTCAACTCCTAGCTCGAAACGCTGCCAACTCCTTACGGGGGGTTAAGGTTGTTTACTTGCTGGCTGATAAGTCAGGTAGCGAAGCCTAAGATTAGATGACTGATTAGATTACTAGTTTGTTTAACTGAGGTTCCCCGCCTAAGTCCAAGACTATAACTCAACAGCAAGCTGCCTTTACTTGGCTTCAAGTCCGGAAGAATAGCTGGAAGCTAGAGAGTAGCTGCCTAGCTACGCCTGGATTTGGCTAAAAGGACCTATTATTTGCATTCTCCTATTAGTCCCTATTATTCTTATTCTAAAGTACCATAGGAGCTCCTTTTCCCGACAACCGATCGGAGATCTGACTTTCTCAAGTCATACGTCTTTTGTTCAGCCAACAGTCTTCCGCTCTACTTATTATTACTTACTAGCGCCCTTCACTTCAACTCATACTACTTTACTTACAGCCTATTCCCAAATAAAAGCTACTTGCTTTTAAGCGCAAGGTGCGTAGCTGGCTTGTTAAAGCATGGAAAGGTATCCGGAAAGCACAGTAACAGCTATGAGATAGGCGCCCTCTCACCTAATACCCGCTACTAATACTAAGGATTGAAAGTAACACAATCGGCTATAGGGAGATCTACGAATAGCCGCGGGCAAGCACCTTTAACAAGCAAGTAGCTAGCTTCCACCTTACTTAACAGCAAGGCGCGAAAGCCTTCGCCTATAGCTTCTACTTCTACTTAGCAGCCCAAATAAAGTACTCCTTTAACGCCTCACGCTAGTACAAAAGTAAGTAAACAACCTGATCTGCTCCTTTGCCCCTTGTTCGCATCTCGTTCTCCCGCATGAAAGCTTTGGAACAGCAGCTAGACTCTTAAAAGCAGCAAGTAAGTAAACCACCTTCTCATGTCTCCGGACCTTCTATGAACAGGGCTTTGAACTATAGCAAATAGCCCATTGGTTGAGCTTTGCTCTATGCTGGCTTAACTGTTCCTATGCCTGCTCGAACAGGAAAGCCTAACGAGCAAATAAACCGGTAGCCCGATCCACTTGTTGCCCGCCTGCTTTCGCACCTCGCTTACGCGTCTACTTAGTTAGCATCCCAAATCCGCGTACCCCTGCTTCCTTTAACAGGCTAGTACACAAGCTACTAAAGCTAGTAAGCTAGTATACTAGCATTTGCCCGATTGCTTTAACAGAGGCTTTACCTCCAGGTTCCCACCTGTCTTGTCCAAAACTATGGGAAAAGTCGATTTGCTAGATCAGAACGTGAACTCGGGTATACAAGTTAACCACCTAGAATCGATCCATGACCGCTAAACTAAAGAAGTCCTTTACCAAGTAAGCTACGCAACCGTCTTTACCCGCCTCAACCAATCTTAGCTCGGACATGCCAACAGCCAATACTTACTCCGGACAGCTAATCAAAACTAATACGGCTTGAATCCCTTATCTTTAGTAGGGCGGCCTTCCGTCTGAAAAAACGTAGCTAGATTTGAAGAATGTTGTCGAATACTATATTACATTAGCAATTTCAGGTGATGCATTGTGGTTTGGAATCGATTATTTTTCAATGGCCACCCTTTCTTTGAACCTTGTCAATGATCGAACTTAAAGATATGAACTGAGTGCCATTTGATGAGTAACTGAGAACAAGGGAGAGGGATATGAAAAGGATGAAGTAATGAAAGAGGAAGTCATTGCTAGTAGTAACGACTTGTCACGATCCATTGGTTCATATAGAATCCATGTCCTAGGTGTATCAAAAAACATTCTTTTCGCTAAGCGTATATAATAAAATAGAGTGAAAGGGTCCACCCCGAAACCAAGGGGGTTCTAACTAACAGCTGAGTCCTCTCCGAACCGCAGGAGATAGTTGCCCATCATACGGCTCACCAACTTCACTTGCCTCTATGGGAGGCTCACTCCGGGCGGGTTCGGATCACTTACAATGCACGGCTCTACGGTTAGGAACGTTTTCAATATGATTCTTTTCCCATATTTGTTCTATGAGAAATGCGAGACGAAAAAGGAACCCGACTGGGAAATGCGAGTCTGTTTTGTCCACTTTCTCCATCCCCAAAAAGGAAAGCGAGCTTGCCCGTGTTCGATCTCTTCCATCTCTGCCCTCACCTAATGTTGAAGAAAGGGTTGGAACCCTGTAGAGAATGAAGAGGAGCCAAGGTTCTTCCTCTCAACAGTGCTTCTCGAGGCTCTACTCTTCCCCCTGAATAAGGGGGGATAAGGAATAAGGATTGAAGCCCCCTTAGCTCTGGGTTAGCTCTGTAAATGTGTAGAGCCAAGTGTAGTGTGGTATAGTAGTAGGCACTTCTAGGCCCCTTCCCGGCTACTGGATCACTCCAGCACTTTTGGTACTACGGACCCTCTGCCATCCATTGCAGCAGAGCCGTTTCATGAGCGGGGGGGCTAAGCGCAGTTCTTTGAATCAAACGTTGAATGAAATCTATTCTTTTTTAGATATAAAAATCTGGATGGATCTATCTTTCTATTCATATATATATTACTAAAAGAAAAAATGGATTTTTTTATATGCGTAGCAAGAAGCCCCAAATCCTTGATTTGGCCAGGAAAGACTGCACTGCTTTGGGCCCAGGAAGCGAAGGGAATGAGCTCGGCTGCTTCTCCTCCACACTTATTTTTCTCCGTGCCCGTTCCGCATTCGCTTCGCGTGCCATTGGCGCTTTTCTCTCCTCTTTATTCTTCATTGGACGGTTCGGATGGACTTCGCCGTTCTTTACCAACTAAAATAGAAAAGGCTGTATCACATCGAGATGTCTATTCGTTTTCCGCCCCCAATGAGATGGAGAATTTGTAACCCCCTATTTATACTGTACTTTTTGGCCCTTCATCTTGCGTCGTTCCAACAACCGGCGGGGAGCACCTCAGTATACGATCGCGCACAGTAACTGGTAGTCCCTATTACACCTAAGGTCAACTTCAATTCACCAAACCAAGGTTCATCTCGTGTAGTGATTGTGGACTCATAGAAGGATATTGACTAGACGTTTGATGTATCAGACTCGACTCTATCTTTCGTAGCATGCATTCCCATCCGTGTCGCAACTGGATTCGATAAGCTACGTGCCCGGTGCACCCTTCGGTCCCCCAAACTGACTTACTCGTGGCAACCTTCCGGCCGCCCAACGACCTATAACGCTAGTCACTACTCCCACTGGGGCTAGGAAGTAAGCCCCACAACCCAAAGCGGCGAAGAACAAATAGAATTTGCTACAAAAGCCGGCTAACGGGGGTATTCCTGCGTATGAGAACATAGTAATGGAGAAGGTAATAGCCGAAATAGGATTCGTTTTGGCTAGAGCGCCCAAATCCGCTATATATTTGACACGGGTTTGCCGTAATGCTAAAACTATGGCGAATGCATCTATCGTCATTAATGCATAAATAAAGATACCAATTAGTAGTGATTGAATTCCTTCTATGGTTCCACATGATAAACCTGTACGAATATAACCTACATGTCCAATTGAACTATGAGCTAGAGGTCTTTTTACTTTCGTTTGGGCCATGGCGGCCAGTGCTCCTAAGATCATAGAAGCAATGCTGCAGAAAAAGAAGATTTGTTGCAATGTAGCTCCATAGGAACCATAAATAGAAACACGTGAAATATTTGCAGAAATAGATATTTTAGGCGCAATAGAAAGGAATGCTGTAACCGGGGTGGGTGAACCCTCATAGATATCAGGTGCCCACATATATAGAGTCAAAAGAGATGTGGAGTCCGAAGGGGAGGGGGTTTTCTTCGGGGCTCGAGAGAGGGAAATAGATAGGGCCCCGCAAGTTTTTAATTCGTTGCAGGGGAATTTACACGAAAGGGAACGAGGAATTCTCAACGAAAAAAGTGCTCTCTGAACCGAACGTGAAAGTAGTTTTCCATCAGACGGCTGTTCCCGTAACTCCACTCTCGACTTGGATTATATATCCAAAAAGGTCCGCTCTCGGCCATTCCACACGCTGCCTAGCAGAGGAGTGGTTATCTGAAGCGGATTCTCTCTTTTCTAGTAGATGCCGAACCTGCTGCCCAGAAGGGGGCGGGCGCAGCAGCTACATGGACCCCTTCCTTTCTGTTGTTGCCAGCGCTTTCCCGGGCCGAGCCGGAATTAAAAAAAAAGGCAGGCAAAGCCCGAAGGCTGCTATCCCAATAGGCCAGCGGGCGGAACGAGGAGAGGGCCCGGCAATCATACTACCGCGGTCGAAAAAGCGTGTTCCCCTCAGATAATACGCACCGTAGGCCATCCTCGGCCTTCTTCGTTTTCGATGAAAAACAAATAAAATCTCTATCTCCGAAAGCGTTTTCCTTCCCCCTCCCTTCGTCGAGCCTTTCCCTTAATGGTTGGGGAAAGCATTCCCTTATCTGAACTTGGCGGGCATTCCGCCTTATAAAAAAAAAAAAAAGAGGAATAGAATAGGCATCCCCTTAGATGTCTATGCATCCTTTATCATCTCCCGATTTTTTGTATATCGTTATATCTGCCCCCTCCCCATTTTTTTGAGAGAGAGCAGATGGATCCTATCCCCTATATCGAACACTAAATCCTATCTATTGATAGAAAGATCTTCGTCAAATACCTTTTTTTAGGAATTCCTCATATCCAAGGCAGCTTACCACAAGCACCCCACCCCATACGACTAGTTGGGGGGGCTGTTTGATAGTGACTTCTTTCGTTTGGTAGGGCGACGAAAGGCTACTTCAATCTAGGAAACAGCCGGAAACTCGAGAGGGTCGCCTTTGGAAGCGTTCGCCGGTAACCAAAGCGCCACTCCTTCTTGACTATGTCGTGACGCTGACTGAATCCAATCCATAAGTCCGGAAACGAAACAAAGTTCGTTCCCTCAAGTAGGTAAAGTAGGCATACGAACCCCTTTTGCTTTGCCTTAGACTCTATTGGAAGAAAGAAGGGGGCGGAATGGAGAAAGGAAAGGGACAAGGGCGGTCTTGCTTGGCGCGAAGGCTGCTGGTTCGGGGGTAGGGTACGGTACTAAAGGTCCTCGGACTTCCAGGCGGTTTTTCTTTTGGGCAGCTGTTCACCGTTGGATCTCGCCAATACAGCCCCCTATAGTTTTCGTTACCGAGATATCTTTTTTTTCATTGTTCCCAGGGATTTTTTGGGTAATCCGCTCCCATGCTGCAAACAGTCAAATCTGAACTAAACCTTGTTGCTCTTCTTTCTTTCCTCGCGGGCAGGAAGCACACCAGCAGCGTGCGTTGCGTGATTCTACTGTGTTTTTTGCACTTGACTGGGTGGACAGTTGACCGGAAGATAACTTCGATTCGCCCGGCCAGCAGGCGGGCGGCGTGCTTATCTTGTGTGACAACACTACAGAGCGAGTGGCTCTTCTAGGTGGGCAGCTGTGTGACAACACTCCAGAGAAAGCGGCGCTTTCGTGTAACATGCTATGGTCTCAACGCCCTTACGAGGTAGTGATGAGTTTCACGCGCTCTAAGCCCGGCCCGCGCGCGGTTAGGAAGATTGGCCGCAATCTGAGCGGTACCACCCACCCTACCCTACCACCTATAGGCGGCCGTCCGTCCTACAGCCGCCCGAAAAGGAACTGCAGTGATCTTGAATAGGAATCCTACAGCGATAGATAGAATCCCCATAAAAATACCACTAGATCGAGCACCAGTGATTTCATATCCGGTCAAAATTTTGGCTAATTGATCGAAGTGGGTAGCTCCAGTAGACCCATAGATCATGGAACAAATAG
>NC_065229.1:85000-97500 GCF_041283825.1 Pyrus communis | reverse complement strand
TGTCTATCAATTGATCCCTATTCATTCGGTCAAAGTCTCACCCTTGAGAGGTGCACCATGTTGATAGGAATCGGCAAAGACCCTCTTGTACACATCCTCGAGGGCAGCATTCATGGCAATCATCACTAGTTTCTCCCGAGGGCATGGTATGGCTTTGTTCTTGGTGTTGTTTAATAGATTTCGAGTGCCGCTTTTCCCCGTCCGAGAATCTCCATCTGCTCTAAGTGGGCGAGCTAGAATCCTTATGTCAGGTTGGTTGTTCAAAAGACTTTTTTTCTTTACCCTTTGCATCTTCATCTTTTCGAAAGCCCAGACCCATTCTTCTGGATCTTCATTAGTCCTATTTCAGGTGCAAAGCCTATTCAATAAAGACCTCTTTCTCTCTTTCTCTCTTTCTTTTCTTTCTCCCCCATTTCTCATTTTGTTGATTGAAAGAGGATAAGCGCTATCCATTGAGTAAAGGAGTTATTCGGGCGGTTGGTGGCCCCCTCGAGAGTTGCGGGTCCTTGCCGCTGCGTGAGTGGTAGCTCACGCTCAAAACTCCTCCGACACGAGTCCTGGTCGTTGCGGTGCGGTCTGTTTCCCGGCTTCGCTTGCGCGATTTGCACTTCTGATTGGTTCCATCCATCCCCGACCCTAATGAATCGAGTATGAAGGGGTCAGTCAGTCAAGCGGTTCGGGTTCTCGGTCGGTTCCCGTTCGCCTGCCCCCCCGTAGTCCATTAGCGGGTAGGGTGGTAAACTTAGAGGGCGCCCGCCTCCTCTTCAGACGTGTCCTCGACAACCTGGCGGCTCTTCGGTCTCCGCTTTTTGGGGCGGGAGTGATTGGTCGCTGGGGTTTCCTTTTCCTCAACCAATTCGGTTGTGTCAGCCCTGAGATTGGTCTAACATTTTGTTATGAGCTGGCTAGACAAAGACGGATTGAAGATAAGATAGATTTGAGTTCAAGTGGCACAGGACCTTCACCTTCGATCGACCATAAGGCGTATTCTACCCTTACCGAATTCATTCTATTGAAGCGTAAAAAGCTCCTTCTCATGTTGCATTTCTTTGGTTTGGAAGTTCCAGAATGTTGTCTGTGGATTTCTAACAAAGGAAAGCCCCCTTATGTTATGCCATTTGATTAATTAAAGTTCCGTGCTGCTCGCCACTCCCCGAGGCCAAGGACGGGGTCGAACCGTCATTCCAGGATTTGCAGTCCGATACATTTCCATTATGTTACCTAGCCAAACCCGCCACCTCATGTGCCAAAGTCAAACGGTTGTTCCTCCTTCCCTGCTCCCTCTTTTTCTACATATGTGGTGGCGGGTTACCAGAGAAGAGGGGACAACTTCTTTCTCCCTTGCCTTGCTCAATTTTCCTTTTCTGATTGAAAGTAGCAAGCCACTCCACTACTGGTACAGAGGCCAGGTAGAAGGTTGTTTCCTCTATATGTTCAAGCAAAGAACAGATCTTTTGTCTTGTAAGCAACCATGCCTATATAATCGAATTTTGCTTACCAAAGTGGTCTTACTAAAAGTAAATAAGCAACCTGTTCCGTTCCATAGGGCCAGCTGCTTTCTTTATCTCGCTTGCCGTTAGTCCGTCTAGCGCCTTTCGGTTGGGGTCCGCCCCGGGGGTTAGACCGCTTGGGTTTTTTTTTATAGTCTCGAAGGCAGTCAACGTGTCAGCCATTCTTCTCCCATTAGACTTGTAAATCTTTGTGTGCTCTTTTTCCTTCTCTCTTCCTGTTCTCTCCCTCTACTTTATTTGACAGGGGCGGAGAATACCACTCTATCAATAACAAGAATAAAGTAGCAATTCAGTTTCAAATGGTTTGAGCTTGGAAGCACCCTACTATCTATCGATAGGCGAGAACAGACTGCTATTGGCTGCTTCGCCTATCTATTCTATTATGGCCGGCTTGGAGACATCAGAGGAAGACCGTCATCTCTATCCGGGTACAATCATAGCCCCATTCATTCGTTGAACCTTGGGGATAACCATTAGCATTGAGATCAATCACCACACCACCTCTATCATACATACGACATTACATGACGCGAGAGCGCATGGTCAACACACACCTAAAGCGCCTACGTTCCGCTTGCAGCCAATACAACCACAACCTAACTTGCACGAGATTCAACAACCAAAACTACTGGTAGTCCCGAGGGGACGGCATACTCCTTGTATAGTTTTAGCAGTACTGAACAAGCGAGTCATCGGTCCAAAAGACCGCCTTTGAAAAAAAAAAAGGAACTCGCTTAACTCGCTAGGCCTTCGGAACAAAGGTGATTCTGTTCATGCTTCAGATGATCTGGCTAATTATATATATTATATCTAATTATCTACTCTTCTTCTATTAGAAAGGCGAACCTATAGGCCTGTTTTAGCGCGTTTCCACAAAGGTAACCGGTTAGGTTGACTTTGGAAACGCTACTAAGGACCGGTTGGAGAATGAAAAACGTCCGCTAACGCCCACAGGATAAGATCTTTTTTAGATCAGCAACGAATGTCTTGTATCTATGAAGAAAGATTTCTCCCCGGGTTCAGACCCTGAATGCCATACCTTGCTGAAGGCGATTCACGAGAGAACCGCGCATAGTTCCGTTTGACCGAGATGTGAATGCCCGCGATCTGCTCGGTATAGTGATGGATTTCATGGCCGACGTCTAACCGGCACGAATACGCCGACATGAAACGAGTTCCCCGCGGAGCATTTTTTCTTTCGTCCTCGGACGTTTTGTTCGATTCCGGAACTTGCGTTCTCATGCCCGGAACCCTCGCGATTGATTGGGAGAAAGAGCGAGAGCGAGAAAGATGGATTGTTATCCATCGGAAATCGATAGGAATTCCCCCTTCTAATAGATGTTCTGTCTTTCATTATTAACATCCAATCCCATGCTAATAAGAAAAACGAGCGATTGCTAGTCAGCTTTCATTTTATGAAAAAAATGGTAGGGGCTGAGGCTCTGAAGGCTTTCTAACTTGCTTCAATTAGGGAATAGCGCAGATGGATCAATTACGCGGTTCCGCAGCGTCCTCCAACTTGCTGTCCGCTCCCCTTCACTTTCTTTGCTGGACGGGAAGATGCGAATAGCGAAGGCCTTCCCACCACGCGAAGTCAAACCTCGCCGGAGAGAGAGAGGCGAATTGAAAACCGGCCTCAAATCCCTTCGCAATCGCAGGTGAAAGCGGGAAAAAGACGACGAAACCCTTTTTTCTTTCTTTGTCAGCCGACTTGAAAGGTGCTCTCAGTGTACCGCCATACGCACCCAGACATTAGACCAATTGTGGCTGGCCTAACAGTTTCCAGAATGCCGTTGTCATGATGTTGATCCGGCTTCTGCGACTACGGCATCCGCGTAGCTCCGAATACGCGCATTGGAGCTCTTCGCTCGATGTCCCGGGTCGCTCTGTGTTGTAAACCGTCGTCGGGCGGTGGCTTATTTCTAACACCCCCCCCTCTAACAAGAAAGCAAGTAAACTACCTTGTACGTACGCCGCCCACGCGAAGAAGTTCTCCAAAAAGTCAAGCCACCATTATTCAGTGATGAAGCTCTAACGAACGAATCTTATGTGTTTTTCCCAGAGAGAAATCTCTTTCCACTAGAACAAGTCCGCTGCGAGCCGAGCGAACTATCCACCAAGTTGAACTATTGACTATCTTTACTAAGCCAACCGCCCCCTCTCCTATACCCGGCTGCTTCTCGCTCACCAAAGCGTACTTCGTTTAGGAGGTTCACGCAAGTATAGTGCGGCTTATGGTTCTAGTAGCACAAAATATATAAACCATACTATGCTAGTTCCCTCTAGAAGACCCAGTCTGACTATAGTTAGTAGTAGTATAGATTAGTTAGATTCGTAGAACAGAAGAGGAGCCCTTACTTGATATTATATTAGTAAAGCGTTAGCACACCTATAGAGAAAGGCTCTCTTCTGGATAGCTGCGAAGCCTTCGATGTTGGTATGGAGACTTTGTTTGCTTCCCGTTCGCTGAACAACCCCCCTGTTGCAACACTTAACTATGTGCTTCAAAGGGCGAACTCCACCTATTTTTGAGCTATTGAATTAGGCGATCCGAAAAAAAAGATCTTTCTCACCCCCCTCTATCAGAAAGGGAGGCTTGGCTCTGAAATGGTGGTAAGGCAAGCTGTATGTATCTAGGTAGAAGTAGACCTCGAGCTCCGGGGCTTTAAGGGATATGGCAGGTTTGGAACCCTAACCCAGACCAGGAAGGGAACTATATCCTTAATCCGGGTCAGACTATCACACACGAGACTCGCCTGGGCCGAGACCAACTCACTTCTCTCTCCTTAACGTCTGGTACCATTGCCCCGCCACTCTGCCTGTCTTCTTGTGGCCGGGCCGGGTCATTCTTCACTCCTGTTACAAGGGAGACCTCTCTTCGCATACCGACCCTCCAGTTAGTTCCACTTCTGGGGATAAGCTGAGAACTCGGGGCATAAGGGCCTGCGGTGATTATTAACATGCTTTTCCAGCCCATATCTTCCCACCTCTGGTCACATGAGCTTTCGAGAGCCCGGTCCGGATCTAAACGATTTTTTATCTATGTCTCATGTCTTTCAGCGCAGCGGGATCCAGAGAAAGACAGACCCACCTACCAGTTCTAAGCGGCAAGATCAATCAAACAAAATAGGCTCAAGAGAAGAGCCGGTTTTATTCTTCTTATCTCATCGTATACATCGTAATATAACCCTTTTTTTTTTAATCTGAAAGTACCCTTTCTATTCTTTCTTAGGTAGGCCCACATGTTTTAGGTTATCCGGAAGGAATGGAATGACTAATGTGATTTGAAACCCCTTGGAGAGCTAGGACACTGATTCAAACCACAGTATGGCCAAAGATTTCCTTTAAGCATGTTTTCAGGGAAGCCAATGCAGTGGCTGATGCACTAGCAAATATGGGGCATGGAGTTAGACAGATTAAAAAGCAAACTCTGGACTTTATAGCTTTTCTAAACAGTGGTAATCTTTTGTCAATGCCTGCTGATGGAGTTCCTTTTACTTGGTCAAATAGACAGGAAAGGACTTGATCTTTGAGAGATTAGATAGAACTGTTGTAAATGATTCCTGGTTGTTGCAGTTTCCTGAAGCTAGCCTAGAAAATTTCCCTATTTTAGATTCAGATCATGGTCCAATTGTTTTAACAATGAGGAAAGAGTGTCGTGTTCAAGCAAAGTATTATGCGGATGGGACTTTCCTTACTGCTAAGCTTGGTTGTTCTTCACTCCTTCGGAGCCTGTGCGGCCCCTTCTTTTTTGACAAAAGTTAATTCCCGGATAGGAAAGAAAACAAATACTCTTGATTTAAAGGATGGCACAAAGTAGAAGAAGTGAGGCACTGAAAGTGAGCTTCTACCTTAACGGTTCTTCCTGTCGTGTCGGTTTAGAAGGATTGGTCGGAGCAGCCTTTCTTTATATGTATGTTACTTAGCCTATGTTGATCCATATCCATCTTTCCTGCTGCTGCTTTGTCCTTGAGTAGTGAGGCACGGAGCGAGGCGCCGAAGTCGAATACTAGTTCAGATTAATCAAGGGCTGAGACTGAATACCACTTTTCAGATTAATCAAATAAGGCCGAGGTTCTGAAAGAAAGCGTATCAACGACAATAGCATGAAATACATAACCCTATATATGTCATTATTATGTATAGTAGGCCAAGACAAGAATAAAACGTAGTAAAGGAGTCCTAATTCCCTTATCCTTTTCCGGCACGAATTCTCTATCTCTTTCTTCGCAGTGAAACAAGAAAACCCCTCTTCTGCCTGCCTTGCAGTGAATGAATGAGCCCCAGGCCTCTTATACCACTTTTGGACAGCAAACAAGTAACAACACTTTAACGGAAGAAATAGAGGTTTTTCTCGAGAAGGTTCTGAAAGAACGACTGCCCGGGTAAAATAGACTTCTTTTCTTTGATAATGGCACTAATTACAGGTAAATTAAGAGCTTGAGCATGAGCTTAGATAATATATGTCTTGTTCTCTGCACATGTGCACTGCGCATTACTTGCAAGGCTGGCCGTAGGCCAAAGCCCCTTTAGCATAATCTAGGGACATAATGGTAACTTCCACTGCTCAGAAGTCACCTGCGAATTATGGTCCCACACCGTCAAAGGGGTCCATTTTTCGCGATTGAACGACGAACGTCACGACACACTTGGAAAGTGTTGTGGCGGGACCCACGCATGAGAAACTTGGATAAGAGATAGATAGCGGCCCAAAGGAACGGCCCACGGAGCCCTGTGAGGCCCAACTGACAAATAAATTATTGGACTTAGAGCTCGACCAGAGGCACTGAACGCAGTGAAGTGGGCAGCGAAGAAGTGAGGAAGTGGGGAAAGGTACTTGCCAAGATTCGTAGTAAGAGGAGAGCCACAAATAATAGAAAGACTTGAAGCCAGGTCTTCATCAACATTTGGGGAGCAAAAGAGCCTAGATTTGTCATAACTAACCTCCTGACAGGCAAAAAGAATCAAGACAATCCCTCATAGCATCGGCTTGATCCATAGAAGCTCCAGAAAAGAGGATTAAGTCATCTGCACAGATGAGACACACAGGGGCCATCTTTAGATAGCTTAACAGGCTTCCATCCCCATACAAAGAACAAAAAGGTAAGATTCTGAAAGTAAAGCTTTAGAAACCCTAAATTTTTTCGGAATCTCTTGAGCCACAACTATATTATCAGCGATATGGCGCCCAGGCACAAAGCTCGCCTGTGTAGGAGACACCAATTTAGTCAGCAGGGGTCTCAATCTTCTCATAATCATTTTAGACACAATCTTGTACAAGGTTCTGAAAGAACGGATTGGTCTAGGTTCTTTCATAGAAATGGGGCTTTGAACTTTAGGTATCAATGTAAGTATCATTGATTCCAGCTGGAAAGGGGGCAGTAAGGAAGCAGCAATTATTCACCATATCACAAATATCCTCATGACATGAGTCCCACATCTGTTGAAAGAGCTCGGCAGGCATCCCATCAGGCCCCGGCGCCCTTTAGACTGCCAATGGAAAAGAGACTTCACTTAGAGGGGTGACATCCGCATTTAATCCTTCAAGCTCCTCAGCATCCACTCTAGGAAAGAGATTAAAAATTGGTATGAAAACTCCCACAGTCCACTTCTTACTAAAAAGACCTTTCAAATAAGAAAGAGCAGTAGCCCGCGAATCACTTTTATCAGTCTTCCAATTTCCCTCATCATCATTAAGGCCCTCTACTTCGTAGCCTTCTTTGAGCCAGGTATTCCCGGATTTCTGGAGCCAACGTTCTTGCAGAACCTCTTGGGCAATAACCTCATTATATTCCTTAGTCAGTTCATGCTCCAAATTGACAAGGAAGGGAACACATCTCCTACATAAAATCTTTTTCAATACCCTCCTCCTCTTTTTCCTTCTAATTCCCAAACACATCAACATTCCGCTTCTGAGCAGCAGTAGCAAATTCAGAAACTTTTTGAGAGATAGGAACCTAGTGGACCAAGTTTCTTTGGTGTGGTTCAACCACATGGCCTCAAACCTAAAAGGTTTGTTTAAGGGGGAAGCGGATCACTCTTCAAAAAAGAATTTCCACTCGTCAATCATGTTATTTCTTTCTTTCAGAACCTTCGATTGTCTATTTGATTGTAAGTGACATCTGCCCCTTTTAATTCAGGATGTCGGACAAAAAGAAAAGATGTCGGACTTAAGGAAGGGCAGAAAACCTACTCTATAAAGTCTAAGGTACCGTAACAGACAGCCAAAACTAGAGACAAGGAAGAACAGCTTCCCTTCTGCCCGCATTCACTCACTATAAGAGCAGGGGCTCATCAAGCGCCTTCTTCAACTATATATAACTTGACTTACTATCTATAATACGTTTTTTCAGAGTCGAGCACACTTCGTGACCTCCTAAAAGCAGTTACTTCATACCGATCATGCTACCAGTGGCGTTGTCACAACCATCGATCAACTACTTGATGCTCCGGTAGTATCGTATGATGTCCGCATTACCGACAAAGACCCGCTTCTTGCGAAGTTTGGTATCATGTGGAAGATCTATGATATGGTTGGTGATCATCGAAGGTAAGCTCCGCCGCATTCTCATTCTAAAGTAAGGCCAAGGACTCTTTATTCCCCCATTGAATCGAGATTGGCAATGAGATCAAAAGAAAGAAAAAGGCAATCGTTTGATCGAGGGGGAATCGATGCAGAGTTAGCACTACCTTGCTTCTGCTCTTGCTAGCTAGGGTCTATCAATTCCTTTTTCATAAGGGCGGAATGCAAGAAGGGATTACTTGCTAACGCCTTACGGCTCCTACGTATTTTTGTCCTAGTCTGGGCATCCATATGTGTCAAACTTGGCTACCATGCGTTTGGTTGATCTGGTCTTTCCTGTTTATTTCCCCTCACAGCGCATTCCTTGTCCCCTTCTTACACTATTTCTTCTATTCCTTCAATCTTCTTTTAGCCGGTGCACCGCCACCTTCATTGGGTTTGACCATATTACCACCGTATTATTCACCACCGCCGTCGGATTCCTTCACGTTGTTCAGTGATGAAAATAAAAATGGGTGCCACATTATGTGAAGTGAAGCTTTGTGGGCAATGACAGCAGCAATGACAGCACATGGGCAATTTGGTGTAGGAAGGGATGGAACTTGTAGCCTTGTTCTAGTATAAGTGCATTTGGGGATGGTATGTTTAGTGTTGTGTAATCTAAGTAATGTGGATATGGAAGGAAGACTAATCTAAGTTTAGGGGATAAATGGGGTTTAGGGAGGGTTCTAGCCTTCTAGGGTACTTTAAGTAGTTAATCTTCTATGTTTAACTTTGTTTAGTACGTTGTATTTTTTTGCTCTTTTAATATTGATTAAAAGAGTTATTAGCTTTGTAATGTTTGGTCTATCGTTTATCGGCTCTTCTTTCTGATGTGTAAAGTAGATTTTGCAATGTATCTTATTATTAGATGGTGACTAAGCATTTTCAGCTGTTTAGGCATGAGTGCTGTTTAAGATGGGTTCAAAGCTCAGATCAAAAACAAAAATGTGGGTTCAAAGCCATGTGTCCTAAAAATGAAGAAGTCTTTTGTTCGGACTAAGTCACTCGTCCGACCACTCCCAAGGCGAATAGTTCCCTAGGGGCTCTACCGCGATATGATATATCTCATTGAGAAAGCGCTATCAAAGCCGCTGTCCCAATAGCTTCCACCGAGGGGCCGAGCGCGAGCTTCGTCCAGAGCTTGACCAGGGGATGGTTGAGTGCGCAAGAAAGAAACTAAAGCAAGAACCCGCGGCTCCCCTTTTTGAATACCCCCCCGGAGTGAATTCTTTTCCGCGGGATTTTGGGATTCCTTTCTTTTGCTTGTATCCTATGGAGATGGATTGATATGGAGGGTTTCCACTTCTTACCTATTCACTTCTACTTGAACCGTTCAACGAGCGTTGTAACGATCCAAAGGAGGATCCCCTGGCTCAGCACTACTTAACTTGTGAGGTGTCACATACCCTGCAGACAACAACTGCAGCAGTCACCAGTCTGGTCCCCTACCTCACAAAGTAGCTTGATGGCCGAACCACTCCCAAGGCGAATAGTTCCCTAGGGGCCGACCCGACACCGACCGGCTGAGACTTCCGCGCAGTAGGAGCGGACTGAGTCGGTATTCGTCTACGAGAGGCGCACTCGTATGCCTTTCGGGGCTTCCCCCTTGTCAATATTCCCGGGTAAGAAAGCAGAACCTCACCTCTTTCAGTTGCTGAACACAAACCTACTTTAGATCCACTAGAACATGTGGATCACTAGACTACAAACAAAGAAGTTGGTAGCAACAGAACTGCCTCTAAACCAGTAGAGACAGTCACCTATAATAATCAGTCTACCTACGCTATATTGTAGAGAGACGTTCGACTCCACGTGTCCGCTAAACAGTTCCGAAGTAGTAAGACGAGTGAATGAAGGTGCTGTAAGCGGTAGTGAATACTCGTTCCATGGAGACAAAACCCTCCGGCGGAAACGTTCCCCCACTATAGACTGAACTCGCTGTGAACCTTTTCGATTTTTAGTAGCGGCTCGTGGAGTAGCCCTCTTTCTTTACAAAAAAGTGGATACATGCCCCTTTACTTGATATTATATTAGTCAAGCCTAAAGGCTGACACCGGCTTAATATAATAAGGTTTAGAAAGACCGCAAAGATGTGTGCTTGCTGCTGTATGCTTCCTGATTAACGTCCGATGTTGCACTGCTGTATGCTGAATCAAGCGGTCCCGGAAATAAGTGCGTACTGAGTGTAGTGCAATTTACTGGGTTCCTTAGCGGGCTCTCGCCCTATATACCTCGTAGCCCGAAGACTAGTCGCTGGTACTGGCTAAGGTTCGCATCTATGGTCAATCAATAGGTCCGTTTTGACCTTCTTTTCCGTCCTAAAGTTCCGGGCCAGATATTTTAAAACCTGGGCTTTTAACGGATATCTGAAAACCTTTTCTTTTGATAAATCAGAACAGATACGGAAGCCTTGAGTCTAAAAACCTCATCAACTCCCTCTTCTAGTAATGCTGCTTAAACTCGCTCTCTAGGATCTATGTTTACCCAATAGTTGAGGAATTATCGACCAACCGGGGAAGGGATAGAAGACTAAGCATTTAATCCCCTTGATCGACTGCTCCATTCATCGCCTACCACGGACACCTCGACTCCCCCCCATCATAAGTAGGGCCTTTCCGGGTTTACCATGAAAGAAAGATTTTTTAATGCCTCTGGGGGCGCCCCATCTTACTAATAATAATGAAGGGCTTTGAACCCGCCCTTCCCCTGCCTCTGCAGAACCTATAGGGAAGTCCAGAACAAGCTATCCAAGAATCAATCTTTTGAGAGACGACTGATCTTTTAGAACTATTAAAGCAGGTATCCAAGAAGGTTCCTTCATCCCTTCCTTTTAGTCTTTTGCTTGCCTCTGGAAACCCCAAATGCAAGAGAGGGGCGGGCATGAGCCTTCTTCATTCACTGATCAACCGGGCCTTTAAATCCTTGGTTTTCAACCTCAGATGGATAATGTTTTTGAACTGCTGCCAAATCAAGATCACAGATCCCACTAAATCTTTTACACCAATGTATCGTACTCTCTCGACCAGGTCATCATAAAAAAATACTGAAAAATCTTTCCGAAATGAGAGAAGGAGGGAAGGCGCGCTACAACTAACATAACAGCCAGCTGAAAAACGCTAGCTAGCTAGGCTAGCTAGCAATGGCTTTCTCTGAAAGGGGCTCGCTTCTTCAAGCTCCGCACAACCTATACAAGGTGCTGCTCGCTTTCTCTCAGCCACTAGTGGCTTATGTAGTGGTCGGCATTCCTACGCGCTCCTCCTTGCCCCCATCCAAGGGTCACCTTTGGATGTTGTCGTGACGCTTTGGTTACGAAGGTTGCCGGGGTCTGGGTTTATGGATGGATTCAGTCAGCGAAAGTCCCCCAAACTCAATCAATATCAACAACATGTCGTGACCGGTTAGGCTTGGTTGATTTTGTCAGAAAAGAAAGTAGGTTTCGGGGGTTCGTTGATTAGTATACCTCCGGTGCTGGTAAGGTCGGGACCGTGGTCGTCCGTCTCCGGTTTGCCGGCCGATAAGATTTCTGAGATTGACCAGCCAGCTGGGTTGGTTTGGCTATTCCTTTCTATTGAAAAGGAGTCAGCTGTCTGCGCGAGTCACCTTCTTCTAGGCTCCGCTGGACGACACGGCATTCTCGTTTAAATATAGGCCGGCCGTACTTGTGATGGTTCCCAAGGATCCAATATGACCACTTAGGTCTACGTTGCCACGATATTGTTTTATGGAAGCGGGCGGGCAGAAGTTCGGCCCGGTTTTTTTTGGTGTCGTAGGGAAGGGATTGGCCTTTCTAACGTATATTCAGTCGTACCGGCATGGCCCCACTGATTTGTTTTCGATCGGAGCATCAAGCAACGCAACCCGGTTCTACTTGACTAAGCCCCGTGCTCGTCCAAGGAGGGAGTTTGCTTTACCCAACTCCCTTTTTGATAACAAGGCAGAAACCCCCGACCCGACATTCATTAGTTTCAAATGAAGAATGAAGAGTACCCTGCCCCAGAAAGCACCTACTCCTATCAAAAAAAAAGCGTGACTTTACTAAACAAGCAAGAAAAGCCTTTTCTATGTTATTAGTAAAGCGCTAACGAGCAAGAGATGCGCTAACACGCAACGGCTTTCGCGCAGCTCAATCCCTTGCTTTGTTCTATAGTTAGGGGCCTTTTCAATAAGGCTCGCGTAGGGGCGCTCGCGTTTTTTGGCTTCCCTAAAAAAAATTTGAAGTTGGTAAAGACCCACCCCTTGTTTCAGTCAGAATGAGTCCCCGGGACCCCGGGACATTGGCTTCCGCCAACAGTGGACTATTAAGGATCGCATCCCGCGCATATTCTACATTATAGCCTGCAACTGATTCAGCTTCCGCTTCTGGGAGATCAAACGGAGCTCGATTAGTTTCTGCTAGACGAGAAATGAAGAACATAACCAATACA
>NC_065229.1:72500-80000 GCF_041283825.1 Pyrus communis | reverse complement strand
GATCGATCCACGTCCTATCGTAGTGTCCGGGAACCTGGCTTGCTTGGCTTACTAACGCGAAGGAATTTTTCGTTGATTGCACGAGCTAGCCAGTCAATCCAGCCGTTTTCTTGCTTGGTGCGCTAGTGCGCCTGACTTATAAGTAGGCGTTTTCTTCGCTGGGTTAGATTCCCGATCCACTCATCTTCAAACAGGGGTTCATCATCCAGAAAGATGCACCGCACTCCAGACCAAACAAGACCCGCCAGAGATTGAGCTCGACTCGAGAGATGGAGACATAAGGGTGCGATAAAGTCCTCGGTGGGTGAGTCTCTCGATATTGAGTCGACCCCGCCCCGAGCAAGCATCGAAGGAATTAATCCAATGGGTAGGAATCAAGGAATTGAACCCAGATAAAGCCTGTTACCTGTTGCCGATCCGATTTCCGATTCAGAGGATTAACCAGAAGAGAAGGAAGTTAGGGCCGGCTGAAAGAAGGACAGCGGGGAAAGTTCTCTAACCCCTTAGAATCCGTCTTTTTTGGGCGGAAAGGGCGAGTAGAACGGGCGCGAAAACTAAACCTTCCTTCTTCGGCCTAAACCGAGATGGCTCCCTTAGCATCTTGTTTTGCTCTGTATGATTTTAAGCAATAAGGGATTGTTAAGCTCACATTGAGCCATAATGCACCGGAACCTGTAGATTCTAGCCTAACAACAACAACAACTTCGGTACCTCTGGATCTTCACGTTTGATCTTTCATAGGCGAATGGGTCTGGATTAGGCATCCTAATTTTCCTTTTTTTTGGATTGATCATAACAGCTATTGGAAGCCATTCTTCTGCCTCTATGGGTTTTGTTGTTAAGTTGACCCATGTAATCGTAAACTAGCGTGAGGAATTTAGGGGCGGATCCTTTCCGGTCAATCACGAGCAGCGAACTCCCTAAACCGTAGAATCTCATGAATGTAGCGGAACGAGGTCGGCCTTATCCCCACACTTTCTCTAATGCTTGGACTGGGAAGATATCGGCTCAAGGCAGCAACCGCCAGGCTTGCCGAAGGGTCCCATTCATCAACGGCCGAGAAGGAAACATTAACTTATGACTCCGAAATCGATCCACGAGGCGGACTGCCCTTCTTACTTGGTTTGAGTTATATTATGGCCTATTAACGATACTCAGGCAGAAGGAAAAAGAAAGGGGTTTACAGTCGAAACCACATAAAACAAAGCTTAACCTTAGGGGCCCTATGAAACGTACGGGCGAACCGAAGCTCAAGCCCGCACTACACCAGTCCCATTCAGCTACGCAACAAGCCAAAAAATGCACGCCTAGCGCGCTCCTCACACGCAGGACCTCAGAGAAGCGCCGCGAGCGGGGGAGCGGAATTGAGAGCGAAAGATGAGTGAAAGAATGCCAGACAGGCGAGAGAATGACTACATTAACTGAACATAGAACTGAGGTAATGATTTAACAAGGCATCATCGTTCAGTCCAATTACTCTACTCAGAGTGACTACAAGTCAGTTTGAGGCTTAGTAAGGAAGCCTTTTTCATCACCCCAATCTATCTTCCTTCTATGATATTCTTTGGCTTTGGGACTAAGTATAGGCTATGGGGCTTTGATTGTTTCATCTCATTCGGGATTCATCCCGTCCTACGAAACAAGGCTTTTTTCCAGGGTATGGATTCAGAAATCAAACCTCAGCAGGATGCTTGACTTCGCATTCTGATTTTGGTAGGCAGTACGCGGCGATCTTATAGAAAGCGCCAAAAAGACTCTTTCCTATAATAAAAAATGAAATAGCACACTTCAGAGCCGGGCCAGGATTTCGCCCTCCAGTCAGCTTTTGTGCGCTCCGCACGAACGGACCGATCAAAGATGTGAGTGACGTCGATCACACCCGGAGGGTACAAGGTTAGCCTATGAGCTGCGGGACAAGATGCGAAACTTTAGTGAGGAAGAGGCTCAAAGATCTTGAAAAAAGAACGAGTGAGGACGTGTCCAATCTCTCTTGCGAGGAACCAAGCTCAAAGCTCAAAAAGAATAAGGCAGCACACTCTTTGTCGGAACGAAGGCGAACTGGCTTTGATGACAAGATGCTTCTGAATAGTCCTACAAGGCTGATAGACAGCAAGACTAAAGAAAAGAGGGGATATGTAAGAACCTATTAGTATGGATCCTAGGGAATCACGAACCAAGGGAGGAATCTCACAAGCCAATTGTCTTGAACATTGTCTTTGCAGAAACTCTCGCCCTAATTAGAGGGAGAATATTGAACACAAACATCTCGCCGGTCGGAGGGGACATCCTAATATTATACAAGAAGGTGAAGAAAAAAAAAATTCCCACGGAAAGGCTAGTTACAAAGCTCAAAGCGCTTGATCCTTCGCCCCTTGGCCCAACCCACCTGCTTATCTCAAAAGGGGCACCTTCTTTCAAGGAAATAGGGTAGCAGATCGTCTGCTATTTAAGATTCCAATTCAAAGTTGGTAAGCTGCTACCAAACCGGATTCTCACCTGCTTTAAGGTCCCACATTGACTCTCCAATCGGATATCTCTTTTCGGCTTAGTCGTGCAATTAGTCGTGATAAGAGGAAGTCCCCGGATCTACCATATCTAGTTCCAATGTAAGCTGGTGAAATGCTACCTTCAATACAACTGACCAGGGCAATCCCGCCTCATCGGATGCTTATTGGGATGCCACTATCAAAGATTCTTCACCAGTGACAAATCGGATTCGTTCAAAGAGAATCCTTCAACGACAACAGCTACCACTCACTGAACACTATCTATATCAGGATTTCTTTTTCCATCCATGGCAAAGGATCAAACTTGAAATTTTTCCGGCTTAGCGAGTGTGGGAAGAGCCCTTTAAAAAAAAATGGATTTTTGCAGGTGAGCCAGATGCCGAGTCTACCTCTGCCAAGTTCCTCTTTCTAGGAGGATTTTATCAAAAAATGTCAGCTGGATTGGTAAGTTGCTTTTGAGTTCGATTTTCATTGCTCCGAATCTTCTTTGTTCGATTCTGCCTCTGCTCCCTCACTCACAGAATCCCAACCGAATTCTGACTCCTTGCTTCCCATTCTCTTGGCTACGACACTAGTTCTATTCAAACTGCTAACTATGATTCGGATTTTCTGCCAGACTTCAGGTTCCCTCTCCGTTCTAAAAGCAAAAAAGGCAAGTAGAATCCCCAGGTAAGACCTAATAATAAAAATGAGCTTAGCACAAGCACTAAGTAAGAAAGCTACCTTGTTTAGATCCAGACTGACTTAGCTTGAAGCATGGCTTGCCGTTTCGGGGCTCGATGCTGCCTTCCATTCTTTGTTCGTTCTTTTGAGATGTTATTTGATCAGGAATGGGACTGAGAGATCCCGCCCAGATTCCGTCTTCATTGACCGAGTAGCTGTGGACAAAGACCAAAGGAACGGGACCAATCTCACTCATCCGGATCCCCATTGGTGAGAAGACTTACTGTCATCCCAGAAAGTGATCAAGGAACGGAAAATAGCATTCAAGATCGAAAGCAGTTGATGATCGGTTACCATGACGTGACACGCTATCGACACCATTAAAATATTTGTGGGAAGATCGAAACTTCCATAGCCTGAACTGGTCAAGTCTGATCCTCTTTCTTGGTGTTCCTTCACAGACCCACCATGTAACCTTATTTTATTACTACTTTTCTTTCTTGTTTTGATTGAATACATCATTGAAACAATCATGCGAGGGGTCTACTACGTCAATTGCGTAACGAGTTGGACAGAGAGACGCAGGAGCAGCACCATGTGAGATTCTCATCCCGACGTGAAGCTCAATCTCTATTCATTAGTTCAGCGCTAAGATGTAGAACTGGATCATATATGGGTCAAGAGATCTTCAATCTGGAATTCTATTCTTTTTCTCCAACCTTCGATGATCCTCCTGCAGGCAAATCATCGAAGTCAAGAAAAGAAGAAGTGATGGGCCAGGCAGCAATGCTAGGTCCGAGGAAGAGACCTGTAGGTTTGGAAAGCCTGTCGATCCATCCTGATTAACTTACGCAATTTCTGACTAGAGAGAGGACTTAGATCGGAGAGGAGCAGCTCTTTTCTTTTTAACAGAAAGCAGTGATGAATGGGACAGAGCTGCTACAATAGCTTCAAGCTGGAGCTGCTTTATGTATTGGAGCAGAGGTGGCAGTTCAGACAGCAGCAGGAGCAGGACCAGCAACTAGGGTTGTTTTGTTCACAGAGCAGCCGTCTTTCCCTCTCAAGCGGAGAAGACTGGTTACATGTCCGATCCGGTAGGGATGGTTCTTCTCGACAGATTAAGCTACTTACTATAGTTAGGGTATTGAACAACGGGTGGCAACTTGCCCAATAAGAAAAGTCGCCCGAGTGAAAGAGCTCTTGTTTTAGTAGCTAAGGAGTTCTAGTTGTAGCTAGGAGTTGCTAGCAGCTATGAGTTCCGAGTTGACGAGATCATAAACAAATCTGTCTGGGACTGGTGACACCTGTACCACACTCTATGGCACACACCCCTCGTTGTAGTAGACGAAGATGGTCACCTAGGATAGGCAGACAACCCTGAACCTTAGAAAGTCGCCGGCGGAGACGCTACGGGAGAACCGCCTAGGATGGCGTAAGAGACTCGAGCATCTCTTTCTTCAATTTGGGTTTGTGCATTTGTCTTTCAAATAGGTCAAGGGTTCAGACAGGAGATGTGCTTTAGCCAAAGAAGCTTGGGCACCTGCTCCAATAAAGCTAAGAGGACTAGCTACGGTGTGGGCACCAGATCCACTCAGTGAGGCCGGGCAAGACTTTACGTCCGATATAGTAG
The DNA here is from genome assembly GCF_041283825.1 of Pyrus communis. NCBI lineage: Eukaryota > Viridiplantae > Streptophyta > Magnoliopsida > Rosales > Rosaceae > Pyrus > Pyrus communis. The sequence goes on along the minus strand of NC_065229.1, from coordinate 75,200 downwards.
TGTCAGACATTTGTCATACTTAAGCAGTGGGATAGACTCCTTCAAATGGAAAGATAGGAGATGTTTAGCCAGTACAAGCTGTGTTTGTGGCACCCATCCGGGTGGAGTAGCCAGGAAGAGGTTCTAAAGGAACGAAGGTACTCGACCAAAGGAAGTCTTTTCAAGTACGGTAGACACTAGACATTCCACATTGGATGAATGCCCTAAAGGAATGCTTACCGATTAGTAGACTGCCCTTGAAAGCATACTTTTTGTCGATTTCGGAAAGGATAGGTGGTCCTCATTTACAAGAAAAGAGACTCTCATGAGTGCGACTATGCGCATGGATTAGAACCATAAAAAGAGTTTCCGTATCACTGCATTTCGTAACATGCATTCGGCTTAAAAGCAATGTGTAGTCATAATGAAAGTCATCCTTCCCTGATAATAAAGCGGTATTCCGGATCGATCCCTATGAAGTAGTCTCCATCAGGCAGGCCTGTAAGGCTTTTAATACTTTGAAACCGTTTCAGTAGAACTACTCACTAGTCCTAACTTTTTGCACATGTAAACCAGACCCGCCTAGTTTGAAAGGCTCAGCAAGAGGCAGTCTCTAGTCCAGTCTAGCGGTCATGTTTGAATCCGAACTAGTTGGAGATTCGCACATGACTCTACGCAATTTCATGATGCAAAAGTCAGACTAAGCCCTAAATGAGTAAGGCAACCAGGAAATAAACCTAGTTGATCAAAAAGAATTTCCGCTTTTGACGCTGATTGAAGCAGGGATAGCCTCCACGTAACTAACATGGCCGTCTTGAGCAAAACAAACTCAGCCCTACTTAGCCCTACCTAATACGGAGCAGCACCGCTTGTCCTATCCTATGGTCTCGAGGCAAGGATTTGGTGTCAAGCCATTAAACTTCCTTCCGGGGAGCTTTGAGCTAGGGTGCTGCTACGTGTGGAAGTGAACCGATCCAGTTTTTGTCTTTGAGCGGAATGTAGTTTATAGTTTTGCTTTAGCGAATGGGGCAATGCAACAAGAAGATAGCCCGGCTAGCGATACCAAGGATTGTTGGCAAGGCTAAAAAACACATCACATCGCGACTGATGCCGTTGTCGCGCTTGACCTGCTAAGCCTTTTGGGCTTAAATAAGGAATCCAGGATAGGATGGATTGGCCGAACTTCGCCGCTCGGCCCTCTAAGAGATCGACCTCTAGTAGGTTTGGCTTGGAGCCGTGATGCCACCGCTGCCTGTGGGGATTGGGACATCTTATTAAAGTCTATGGCGCCCGGCTGGGCATTAGTGAAGCTTTCTTCTACGAATTGGTTTAGCGCGAATAGGTAAGATGCTTGCTTCAAGCGGACCACTCCTCGCTCTTAGCCCTTCTCGGCTGATAGAATGTGAATTATCTAGTTTTGGTCCGAGCAGGCGCGAAGTCAAGGGCTTGCTTGAGGGCGTTAAGCTCCCACCCCCTTCCATGAGATAGTAAAATTTTAGCATCTATGAAGGATCATATTGAGAAAAGAAGGAACGAAGCTACGAAAGGAGTTGAGCAAGAGCTATAAGAAGAACGTTTACCTCGTCCTTCTGTAAAGGGAAGCACAAGGCTCACAGGCAATCTCATACGTGAAGGGTTCTCGTTTTCTATAAGCAGACTTTGAGACTATACGAACAAGAACTAGATCACACCTAGTGCTTTTGGTCGTTTTAAAAAACGAAGGAGTAGGCCGAGGAACTCTACCTTACGAATTTTCCTGCCTCCGCTCAACCTTTCTACCCCACCTATACTAATATAGGAAGGAGGATTTTTTCCTATTCAGTAGATTTAAACGAGCTAATGCTAGAAGAGAGTGCGGGAAGAGTTAGTATGGGAATGCGGATAAAGAGAAAGAGACTGAAGCAGCAGGGCCTGATAGAGAGACTGCCCCTGAGGCTTAGCTTAAACCTTCTGTGTCTGTATCGTCTCACTGAGCAGAAACACAATCATTTTAATACCAGTAAACGACCCAAAAGTAAACCTTCCTTCCTAAAGCTATGAAATGAAGGAAGAAAACAACGGTGGTCTACGATCAGCTAGCGCGCTCATCCCTAGCTTGGTTCTTCCACTACCCCCCACGAATCACGAGCAAGAACGAGACTGCAAAAAACTTACTTTAAAAGAGAATTTCGCCTCAAAAGGAATTAAATTCAGCTCCGAGCGATAAAAAGGGGTTGTGACGATACAAGAAAATAATTTCCTTTCCTCTTGATGACGGGGGTTTCATGAAAGTGGGACCATTGAGATGTCACTTAGGAAGGGAAAATTCATTTAGACGAAAAACGCGGGGTTTGATACAAGTTAAGTTGCACGATTGAAATTGGAATTTTGAAGGGAAAAGTAATTGATGACAAAAATACCGGGAAATTTAATTTGACTAGGAATACCCAATTCGTGAAAGCGGGGAGACAACATCTTTGTTGATAAAAGACGTCTAGATACCCTTAGCGTGAAGGAGATCGAAATAGGCTCGCTTTCATTTAGCGTATCATTTTTCTGTCTAATGTCGAGGAGGCCATCGCAAGCTCTAACATCCGAAGCTAGAGTGGTTTCTGAGCTAGAACATCCATATTCACGTCCGAGCCCTATAAAGTAAAGTAAGGGGCCCGATACCAGATCCGCTTTCATTCGACGAGCCGTCAACGAACAATCTCCGCCCCGAACTCTGAGCAAACAGGTCTT
>NC_065229.1:62500-67500 GCF_041283825.1 Pyrus communis | reverse complement strand
TTCAAAGATTCTGCTCGTGAGCGTAATGGTATAAGCCTGCCTGACTGTGCTATAACGTAAGTAACTCAGTGCTTTCAAACCTACTGGTCTCTTCCTCGAACCCAGTATTGCTGCCCGGCCCATCACCTTGATATGATGCACACTCGGTAAGATCTTACCATTACCCCTTAAATATCCATATTCTGGGAACCTTGGACGATAGCTTTCCCCCGATCAACCGCCTATATTCTCAGTCGGCTTGCCAATCAACTGACCCGCTTTCCTTGGCTAAAGTAAAGGGGATCGATCCCAGACGAGAATGGACTTCTCCGTAATGTAATAGAAGAGTCACAGTCTCTTCTCGACCAGACGAGGGGGTGACTAACCTTGGTTGGGAGGTCGCCCTAAGGTTACGATCCGTTGGGTTGGAAAACAAACCTGGATCCTATTTCCTCCAAGAGCCCTACCGATTGAGAAGGAGATTAAGTGGAAAACCACTGAGATCGGATCTCTCACGGAAAAGGTGAGGCCTTAATTTATGTCTTTCTTGTACCTAACCAATAAAAGGGAACCATGACCATCTTTCTTATGAGACTTCTTTCTTTACTCGGAAGTGCTTTCGGTGTTTTTATAGAAAATGCATTCGGACGTTTTCTAGGATCAGAAGGAACCGCTATAATGACCACCCCAGAATTTCTCCTTCCTTTATTCGTGCTTGTTGTAATTTTAATTATAATTTATCGAATTCTACTTTCGAAAAAAAAAAAGAGTTTTCTTCTATTATTCCTAATTTATATTGTAGTTTTCTTTTTATGTTGTCTCTTTCGCTTCTTCATTTTAGAAAAGATTGTAGCTTTTTTAGGAGTGACAACAGCCTTATCCACTTTGATTTGGAATGTTTCTTGTTCTGGATCGAATTCGAATGTCCATTCAGGCGGAGAATCCGGGGAAATAAGTCTTCCTCCCTTGGAGTCTTCCTCCCGCCCCGAGTCCTCGTCTGGTTCTACTTCTCTTGAGAATCATGCCTCAAGCTCAGAAAATACAGAAAAAGACTATTTCTCCCCTTCGTCACAATTTTCGTCCCCATCTACTTCCACGTCCACTCCCGAAAACCAATCCATTGATAGTTCTCCCAACACCGAGCAGAAGGAGAGCTTGGACTTTCTCTCGGACGAACTGCGAAGCTTTTGGAAGACTGAAATAATTAGAGCCGTACACGAAAGATTAGCAGAAATTGATCCACAAGGGAATATCGGACGGATTCGCGACGGAGAAATCGTGGATGCTTTGAGGCTCGATTCCCCCCTTCGAACGAGGCAAGAAATGGAAGACATTTTTCAAAATGTTTGGAAAAGACCATGGCCAAGTTACGAGGAGGCCGATATAACCTCCATCTATCCCCGCATATGGGACCTTCTCGAAAAAAACAAAAGACCGGATATTTGATATTGATTTCATGAGGTAGAGGGACCTTCCACAATATAAAAAACTTCCTTCAAACAGTGGCCTTGGATTATGGATGAGGAAGACCCCTAACGCGGTTGAGGGGCAGCTGACCGAAAGGAAAGCGGGTAGGCCGCCTGCTTATTATTGTGAAGGTGGCACTCAGAAAACCGGGGTGCCGCCCTAATTACAAAATGCGAGGTACCGACGCCGGACGGGCAGACCTCTAAGGATCCGGTAAACAGGGTAGTCCCTGGTACGCTTGGGGCTGGATTGAATCCTTTTATCGGTCAGGAGAGGGGCCAAAGTAAGACAGTGAAAGAGAAAGCACTTCACGTAAAGAGCAGAACTTCTTTCACGTACTGAAAGGCAGGCCTTTTTCATGGTGATTTTTCTTTTTTTATTTCTTTGGAGAAGGGGAATGGTGAGGCGGGCCCCATCCACCAGATTACTTTAACTTTACAGACTGGAATGAATCCCAGGCACAGGAACTGGCTAAAAAAAGGGCTCTTATCGCATCTTATTGACTCAAGATTGGCTCGCTCTTTCCGCTCGCTGGTTTCACTGCGTAAACGTCCTATCCCTCTCTCTGGTCTAGCTTAGTCAACTTCCTCTGACCAGCTGATGACGTCAACTTAGTCGTCTCCAGTTTGTCGAGCTTATTAAGCTGCCTCTGACTCGCCGATCCGGTCGGTGATGTCACTTTTTGCCAGGGATGTGGGCACAGGCAGGTGATCTTGACTTTCTTTAGCAGCTTCAGCGGAGTTCGAATCTGCACTTCTAGCTTTCGAGGCTAAGCCACCACTACTTAAGTTTTTAAACGTTTTTCAACTAAGAGTTCTACGCCCGGCTCCCCCCTCTGTGTGAAGTCCGTTTTGTTTAGCTTTCTCCGCGTAGATCGGAGCTCACTCCTTTTGGTCCGGGTATCTGCCCTCTGATTCGGTGGAGTAACTGCCCGCCCTGTATCTGGTGGTGCCTGTCTGGCTGGCTTCGGCTTGCTGAACGTTGTTATTATTCTTTTTAGGGTCTGGTGGTCTTGCTGCAGTCAGCGCTCGCCTCATTCAATCCCCACCTCTCTGTATTGCTAGCACAGAAGGCTCTCTCTGTTCTTACTACCTACGGGATAAAGCCAAGCCATGGCCTCCAGGGTTGGTTGTCTTACTCGAGGTTCTGCCCGCTCCATCGATATCTTTCTTACTACTTTCCTTGCCTTGGCAAAGTCTACCTGTACGTTACGATTTCAAGCCTTTCCGAACGCCCGTTAGAACTGAACTTTGAAACCGGTAGCTTTGATGCCCGACGCTTCGTCATGCCAACCTTGAGCCCCTTTATTTAGCCCTGTACTGTGGTGAAACCGGAACTTATGGCTGAGTGTTTTTAGCCGCTTTTGACTCGGAAAAGCTGTTAGCCTTTTATGCCCTACTAGCCTTTTATGCCCTAGCCTTCCCTAGCCTTGAAAACGATTATGCTTTCGTAATTAGTTCCAGCTTAGCTTCGTCATGCCCACCGGAAGGAACGCCTTCACTCACGCCAACAACAACAACAACCTCTGCTTAAGCAGCCTACCTTGAACCAGCGAAAGTTAAAATCACATTTCTTTGCCTGAGAGAGAAGAGCGTCAGCCCGCACGGTCCCTGTGAGCAGCGGATTGCTTCCGCGTTGAGCCCTTGGCACTGACCTTTGAGACATCGTTCCCGTAGCACCTTATACCTGACCTTGGAATGTCACTCTGCCTCACAAAGATCGTCTCTCTGGCACTTCCGCTTCCGGGGTTGGGTCAAAGCTATCGGTCGATCTCGTGGCGAGCCTTCCCCACCTACCTTACCTGGACCACCGTTAGCCCACCAACTTCCTTTGCAACCTGAACGCCCAACAACTTCCACTTCCACTGGGACTTGACCACCAACAGGCACTGGCTCACCTCACTACGCTCCGAAAGCTTCACCGTACTTTTCAGTTCAGCACGCCACTACTAGTTATTAAACCCCTTTGGGCATGGTCGGGGTACCTTTATCTCTCGTTATCAATTGAATCAGTCAAGAATACAATCAAGCGTTTATCGCCTTTGATCGCTCCCGGCTCGCTTTCGGGGCGAGCCTGCACTCTCGCTTCTCACTCGCCTACGAAAGAAAGCAAAAATACTAGACTCGACTTTTACACCTGCGCTTCCTCACCTGCCTCTCCACTCGTGCCTACTTTCACCAACCGTCCCCTACTCCATCCCTCTGCTTGGCTCTAGCCTTGTCCGGACCTCCACCTCTCTGAGTTCTCGCCCCCTGAGTTGCGTTCTTTGTCTCGTCCATCTGAGGCCGACGGCTAGGAAAGCATACCCTGATTGGATCGACCGAGTTCATCAGTTTCCAAAGGGGTATAAGGTGCCTGAGTTTGTTCTCTTTTCCGGTGAGGAGAAGAAGTCGACTATTGAGCATATAGCTCGGTTCTCGGTCCAGTGCGGGGAAGCTAGGTCCAAGGACTACCTCAAGTTGAGGCTCTTTGCCAACTCTCTTACTAAATCGGCCTTCCCCTGGTATATGAACATCCCTCCAAACTCTATTAACAGTTGGTACGATCTGGAAAGCAAGTTCCATGAGCAATTCTATAGGACAGACCCAGACATTCAAGTTGCCAATTTGGCAAGATTGACTCAGCTCCAACGGTCGAATCGCGAGGTTTAGGAAGCTTTACCCAGACTAAGGGGTACGTGACTCTTACGCACTACGGGTTAGTGACTCGTTAACACTCCCCGTTCCGTGGGCTCAAGAACTCGATGCTGATGAAACTCCTGCTTTTAGCGACTCGGTTCCTATTACAGACAGGTGGCAGCTTCCCATGCAAAGCTTAATCGTTAAGTTTTGTCAATAACCGTTTTTACGCCTGGGTGGAAAGTCTAGAGCCGCTTTAGGTGGTAACCATACGGGCACCGCCTCTTGACCTCTCGTGTAAAGTATATTACACTCGTTTTACCCCACTCTCGCTTCTACGCTCCTAACGCCTAGTTGTGTAAGCCAACAAGTGAGTTTTGCTTACGTGACACAAGACAGATTGAAAGCAAAGGTAAAGCCGTCCAGTGATCAAGTAAAGGTTACGAAGTGATTAAATTGAACGTACGAGCGAAACGAAATACTTGTTTATATCAATATAGATATAAATGGAGCGAGAATCGGGAGTTGATATTGAGAAACGGAAGAAAGGCCGTGGATCCCTGATAGCCTAGTTGCTTCGAGCCTAACCCCTTGCTTGCAACAGAAACAATACCCGGAGAAAAGTTTCTACGCCTGTAAAGCCATTGCCCCTACGCCAAGCCCCGAAATAAAGAAGGAGGTTAGCCATCACGGGGAAGTGCAGTAAGTTATCTAGGATATGATAGATAAAAATGGAAGGAGCGACCCTTGGACCTATAACCTTACCTTTTTGGGGCTCACTCCTTTCCTACTCGCTTGATCTTGATGACCAAGGACTAGAAACGAAAAGCTAACTTCCAACCCTTGGAAAAACCTGATTCAAGACTTGCTGTACTCACTTTGATGTATTTTATAATATAAATTATAACTAGCTTAAGGCTTGCTAGAACTCGTAAC
>NC_065229.1:2500-57500 GCF_041283825.1 Pyrus communis | reverse complement strand
GAAGGTAAGAACTCCAACCTGTCCGATGCTTCTTCGGCCAAATACGATATACAAGTGGGACCTGCACTATGAGCAAGCTGTGCGAAAAACCGCTTCTTTTTTCCGGTTTCGCACCAACTTGGGCGAAATGGGGTTCTACCGGGAAACCATGGATTTTTTAGTTTTCGCCATTGGTTACTGGTCGAGCCACTGGAATGGAATGAGATAAGAATCTCTGGAGATCTTTCCTCTCCACTTACTCGTAACAGGCTTTCCCTCTGTAGAAGACTTCTTCCGAATGGCATAATTGTCCTATTTTTTCCTCGATCTTCAAAGAAGACTGACTCCCCCTTCTCCTCTTTCATCGTCGTTGGTCCTTCTTTCACTAATGATCTCACCATTTTTTAGTAGTTCGCGCGAACGCGCGAGGGACTATCCTTTTTATCGCTTGCGCTTGCTTTTCACTCTCAAGGAAACGGTCTCTCTCTTCTATAAAGCGAAGCAAAGCGCATGGCGCTGAAGTGAAGAAAGCTCAATAAACACACACGAACACGATGCGCATAAATGAGACCGCTGATCATTTCATAAAACATATATGCTTGACCTTTCGCGATGCTTTTTTGGGGCGACCCACCAACCCAGCGATCGATGACAGAATGGTACGAACAAATAAAAGTCATTGGATTTGGTAGTTCTCCATTGACTTCTCTCTTTTCCCCTTTGCATATGTTCCTAAATGGGTGTGCGCCCCCAAGGGCCGGCCTCCCACTCTCTTATGCAGCATTTATTAGCTTGGCTGAGTTGGGTGGATCGTGCAATAAGCCTCTCTCGACTATCCCTTTCTCATACGTCTTTATGAAAGCCTCTCGCCTTTCGAGATCCGGTCCATCATCAACTCAGTCAGATCTTCTTGTTTGCTTGCTTTGATTAGGCTTCCTTTAACGGATTTGATCGGCATTTCGTGCCTGCAGCCCTGCTGGTTGTATCGCCCCGTACACCTCTTTTAACTAACTAAAAGCTTGGGCTTCTTCTGCGTTAAAAAGCTTGCTTCTCTTTTCTTGAAATATCTTTTTCGTAGAGTCAGGTCAGACATTCGCATCTTCTTCTACTAAATACCCAGAATCCTACCTCTATCCATAAGAATGGAAAGGTTTTCTAGTCGTACCTCTATTGATACGAGGGGCTGCTCCACTCTTCTATTGGTTTAGTGCGAAGGGCTGCCCTACATTCCTATTGGCACGAGGCAGTAGCCGCCGTTACCCGTTTTGGCCGAGAAGTCTTTTAAGATATCTCATAAGCAACTGAACTACCCTACGAGCAGCCAAAACAAAAGAAAGACTGCTAACAGCCTCTCGCCGGGAACTTATGTGAAAGAGAAGAGCAAACAAGAAAATCCGAGCTAGGTGGTCATAACGAAGTACGTTGGGAAACGGATTGCCATAATAGACAGTTGGTACGGAATCATTGAAATGAGGAGACACGTAGACTGCTCGAAGTGCGGGAAGTGCCTTTATTTACTAATCTAATTTAGGCCCGCAAGGGTAAGGGTACGACCAATCCATCTGCATCTGCTCCCCCTCTTCCATTCGTTGATCGAACTGCCGATGGTCGGGGGCGAAGAAACTCATTCTCATGCTCATGTGGTGGTTACAATTCAACCTACCCTTTTATCTTAATATCGAAAAATCCCTCCACTTTCACTCGTTATAGTATGATGAAAAAGCTCTCAAGCCACAGCCATTAGATGAAGAAGTTACTCCCTCTTATTAATTTAGTACGGAAGAGGACTACCCTACATCCCTTTGGCGCAAAGCGGCTGCCGCTGTCTGCTCCAGTCGAAATCTCTTTTGGGCTCATGAATAGAGGAAAGAGGATATCTCCCGTAAACCCAATAAATAATAGCTGGGATTGCCCGGTTTCTCTTCTAGTAAATAACCTTCGGAAAGAAAGCATTCCTCCCTCTCGCCTGCATCTGAGGGACTGGGCTCTAACCCAATAACTGAGCCTGCGTCAAGCTAGTTAAATCTTTAGAGGGGCCCTTTTGCCTAATACTAGGCCTACATTCTAGAAAGCAGGCACCGCTGCAACAGAAGAAAAGAAGGATCAACCAAATCCCCACCGACCGGTGAATGGAAGCGAGGGGCGAAGCAACTACTCAATAAGCAACAAAATTGATCTGCAAGCCATCATATATACATCATAAAGTTCCTAAGGCTACGCCCGGAGAAGACATGTACGGGAAAGCTGCCTCCCTTTGGTCAGCAGATGAAGGAGCCGGCCCCACAAGGTATGCATTTTCGGATTTTGCTGCAAGAGATGCTTCAGACTTGCTAATGTAATGGATTTGAATTCCTCTAATTGAGCCACAAAAACCCCAGTCCTTTTCATAGGATTTCGTATAATCCGGCACAGGAGATCTCAAAGCTACAACTAACCTCACGAAGATCAGGAAAAGATTCTAATTCCAGGTTTCTAGGCGGTGAACCGCTCTACTTTCTATAAAATTACTTGGGCTCGATCCAACATCAGGATGACCCGACAGGCCGAGCACGTCAACAACTTAATCACGACTTTGTGACCGGGGAAACAAGAGCTAGACTTCGGCAAAGGTCCCAATATCTATAGAATATGAATTTCTTGGAATTAAGTTTCCTTTACCAGTCTGTGTGCGAGATGCCCGGCAAACAAATATAATAAGGGTCGGTCGGTTCAGCATCTCAAGTGGTTGCTTCTTTCGATGTCCATGTGCCAATGCCAGGTTGGATCGGTCGAGACACTTGAATCTTAACTAGCTCCGTTTGCGTTGGATCAGCCTACTTCATGCACGAGCGGAAGACCTCCCCTGCCTTCCTAATAGGAACTAAAGGTACTGCGAAACCAGTCTACCTACCCGCTTGAAGATCCGGCAAGAACGGAGTGAACAAAATAGCTTGACTGCCTCGGAGATTAGAGTTATGATCTTTACACCTTCATTTGTGGGATCAGATCAGATGATGGGTCCAGAAGAGGGGCAAGCACGACTCTCTAAGGCATGGCGCCAAGCAAGACCCATCAAAAACCGATACCCAAATCTGTCTCGAATCAATATCCGAAGCTGACCTCGTCAATACGTGTTACACAAACGACGCATCGAACGAACAAGTAAGCGAATAGGGACCGGGTTCCTCGGGCAGCAAGCTGGCGAATCTAATAACTTTGATTCCTCATTCGATCAGTTGCGCTAACCCTGATTCCCCTCTTTCCTTTCCCTGGTTCGTTAAACAGAGTAGGGGGATCTAGCTTTAGCTCGAAGAGGAAACGAGTTCTCGTTCTGATCTGCACCGGGGGTTGCTTCGGTCAGTTACAGGGGCGGTCAGTAGGTAGTTCCGATTCTAGCTCCTAGCTCTGGAGAAGCAAACTTCAATGACAAAGATTTCACTACACTACTTATTACGTCAAACATTCCTCTTTCTACTTCTGACTCTCGCACGGATAGAGATGGAGGTCGGGATTCCCGCAGCACCGCGGCAATTCAATGAGCGAGACTTGCACTCAATAGTAGAACAATGAAAGCAGTAGTGGCACTCCCCATACTTAGATGGTCCGGCTACGCCTGGTTCTCCCTTTTCTCTTGATTTGCTTGCTCGAGGAAATGTATTCTGATTCCCCTTTCTTTTTATTAGTTTTAGGGTTGGGTCTGGCAGAGAGGAAGTACAATCAGCTACACCCGCCCTTGTGCCTCGTCAACTGGTTATCTTTTTTCCATTCACTTAGCCAGTGCTTCAGGTGGAACTGCTCATGTTGGGCATCCAATTAGCGCAGCATTGGGTATTGGTTCATTAGCTACATCTACATATAGACCGAAAAAATGCAATCACTTTATATTAGATATTAGGAAGGGAGATTTCTATTCAAATAGAAAAATAAAAAAAATTGAAATAGCGTATGAAATACGCCCAAAGACTCCCATGCCTTTCTGGACCAACCAGATTTCCGACAAGTCTTTCTGTTATAGCAAGAAGCGGAACTACAAGTGAATTTTAATCATTATGGATAACCAATTTATTTTCAAATATAGTTGGGAGACTTTACCCAAGAAATGGGTAAAAAAAATGGAAAGATCAGAACATGGGAATAGGTCTGATACCAATACGGACTACCCATTTCAATTGTTGTGCTTTCTTAAATTGCATACCTATACAAGGGTTCAAGTTTCGATCGATATTTGCGGAGTTGATTATCCTTCTCGAAAACGAAGATTTGAAGTGGTCTATAATTTACTGAGTACTCGGTATAATTCACGCATTCGTGTACAAACCAGTGCAGACGAAGTAACACGAATATCTCCGGTAGTCAGTCTATTTCCATCAGCCGGCCGGTGGGAGCGAGAGGTTTGGGATATGTTTGGTGTTTCTTCCATCAATCATCCGGATCTACGCCGTATATCAACAGATTATGGTTTCGAGGGTCATCCATTACGAAAAGATCTTCCTCTGAGTGGATATGTGGAAGTACGCTATGATGATCCAGAGAAACGTGTGGTTTCTGAACCCATTGAGATGACCCAAGAATTTCGCTATTTCGATTTTGCTAGTCCTTGGGAACAGCGTAGCGACGGATAATTCAGAATCAGAATAGGTCCAGTCCAGGGGACAAATCAATAGGAAATGCTATTTGCTTTGTAAGAATAAGAATAAACTTCTATGAAATATGAAATGAAAGAGTTTCGCGGGAATTGTCTTGATCATCGGATATCATTGAGAAATAGTAAGAAGTGTTATCGAACGATTTCCTGCCCAGTATGGAATGAGTAAAGAATAAAACTACAAGTCTCGATCTATACAAAACGCACTGGGTTTTTGTGTTTCTTTCGGTTTCATTGATAGCAGAAGAGCCTTAGTCTATAGGGGCGCTAGCGCTTTACTAATATAATATCAAGTAAAGGGGCCAAAAACAAACGTAATAGGCTGCTACTCTAGGCTCGCTTCGCTTCTTCAAGCTCCGCCCTTGAAAACTAAAGCGCTAACGCGCCTTATATTTATTATTTTGTAAAGCAACCTTTCGCGCTAGGCGCTCACGTTTTTTGTCTGGGTGGAAGCTGGCGGCAGGGCTTGCTTAACCGGACAGACGGAATTGGGATCTCTTTTGCATGCAACTATTTCTATCGGCTTATTCAAAGGGCTTATTATTTTTTTTATAACCCCTTTTGCTCATAAGTAAGTAAGCGTTGATAGGAGCGGCGGGATGATGATGAGTATATAAATCAATAAAGACCAAAAATAAGAAATGGCAAGAGAAATTTTATATCGATGGAGGAAATAACGATGTGGAAAACAGGGCAGGGATTCTCTACAATGACCATCGTAGACCAATTGAAAGGGATGTAGCGCTCCTTGGCAGCGCCTTTTTTTGGGGTACAAAATGTCACGGGTCCCAATCCTGTCATTCCTACCTATGACTTCTCCTCTGGGCAGTAACGAGGGACCCATTGAATTCGATTCAAATTGGGGACATAAAAATTTTTTTTTTTAATGAGACTATATGCATGCAAGCAAGATGTATTGAGGGTACAAAAAAAATCCTTTTCTTTACAGTCGTATCTACTGTGATAAGAAAGCGCTCTTAGTTCAGTCCGGTAGAACGTGGGTCTCCAAAACCCGATGTCGTAGGTTCAAATCCTACAGAGCGTGATTCCGTTCTTGTTAGGTCTAATTACAATGAAATAACTTCACTAACTTGAACAGCAACCTGAATTTTTCCTCCTAAAGGGCATGCCCGACCCGAGCTACTAGGCTTAGATCCGCTCTTCGCCTTTGCAGCTCTTCCTGAAGAAGCAGCTGTGGCATCTCTATCAGCTAGTGAACTAGCCGCTCTTGCCGCAACTAATTCATCTAGGGTAGCTCTCTCAGTTGGTTAGCTAGTGTCATTGGCCTTCGGCTTCTGGCTTTCGGACTAGTAGCTAAGTCGCTTTCCTTTTTAGGGGAGAACGGAACCAGGCATAAGGAGCTTCAATCGCTATTGGTAGTTCACCCGCTAGGGGAACGCCAGGAGGGGGACATGGTCCAAGCCCGGTATAGCATAGGAATAGAAGAAGTTTTTTTTAATAACTGTATTAAAAAACAAAATTATAACAACTCAGTTGTTCAAATCCGAGAACGCTTTTCTTTTTTTCGGTATACCGCTCCGCGAGCAGAGCGAATGAACATATATCAACATATGAATTAATAACTACGTGCTCTCTCGTTCTCTTTTCAATATTTCTAGTTTCTAGTGGGCTTTTTTTATCGTGTTTTTTGTTCGATTCGAAAATATAAGTCAGAAAAGAAAAGAGCATTTCACTTATTCTTATATATATACTCATATATATAAGGCTTCTTCGCGTCTACTTTGTTTCCCGCTTGGCCTTGGTTTTGGTGCCTTATCTTGTCTAATTTTTAATGTATCCGGATCGGATGACAAATCCTCGGACACACTCAAAGCTCTCTTGAGCTTCCCAAAGAATGCTCAGGATCTCGCGGAAGTATTTTCGTTAAAAGCGCACGAGCAAGTCCCCCCGACACCTCTTGAGACTCCTTCGCCCCCTGAGACGCCTGATCCTCAAGCTCATCACCCCGGTACCGCTGCTCCTGCAGCATCCGCTGCTCGTCCTGAGGTTTCCAGAAAAAAAGTTTAGAAGCGTCCTTACCTCTCGAAGACAAGGATTAAATCTTTATTCGGTTGGACAAAAAAGGAGACTACTGGCACTACGTGCAAAGAAACTTGAAATCGCAAGTAACACAAGAAGAATATAATAGATAACTGGAGTTTGAATCGAAGGATCTTCGGCTCCGAGAACTCCGGGACCAGGCTGCGTCTCTTTTCAAGATAGAATTATCTCGCCATCCAGATATAATGAAAAATTGCACCGCGGATGAAGCCATTTTTTCTTTTTTTAATGACCAAACAATACATTGAGGAGTCCTTTAGGCGCGGCGATAACCGGCCTAAAGATATCCTCATGATCGACAAAAAGGAAATAGAACAATTAAACAATATGATCAAAGATCTAAAAGAGAAAGGACCCACATCCTCCACGTTTCGTTCAATTGTGGAGGCGTATTTTCCCCTTAATGATTTTAGATATTTTTTTCGGAAAGCGTAGAAATCGTTCGGGGCCCACTCATTCCAGCGGGAGTTCGTGGGGAAGGGGAGAGGTGAGGCGGGCCCCTTCAATTCAACAAAGCCAGGCTTGAAAGCACCTTTTATATAGCATATTTCTCTCCCAACAAGTCTTTCTTCCTTCATTTTTTAAGCTTCTCATTATCCGTAGACGTCCCACTGCCGTTAGCACTTTTTTTAGTACTCCTTGAACCTAGTGATTTACAACCACCCTCACTGAAGACTTTCTATATATCTGTCTCCATCCAATCAAACGCGGGGCCCTCAACAACCAATGGAGCTCGCCTTCTACGGGACTGGGCCCATCTCCTTCAGCTGGCGTTAGGAGGACCCCAAAAAAAAAGGCAAGGGTGCCCGATGGATACAGCCGGCCGTACGGATTCGGCTAGGGCCGTCGAAACTTCTCCCTTCCTAATCCCAAACCGAAGCAGCTTTTGCAGTTGCCGCCCGGTTTCAAAGTTACAAACCGGAAGAACGAATAGCGCAGAACAGATAGAAGTTTTTTCTATATGAAAACTTAGGTAAGCTCCCTCTGGGCGAGAGACGACTCAAGAATATTATCGACCAGTCTACCTTCAATTTTTTAACTGCTGCTCGAGAAGATTTTGACAGATTGCTTTGCATGGAGGAAACTTTCTGGAAACAGAAATCAAGAGTTCAGTGGCTCCAGGAAGGTGATAAGAACACTAAGTTCTTTCACACTGTTGCTAAAGATAATCATAGAAGACACACGGAAAATAAAGCTAGAAGATGGGTCGAAGACTAAGATGCAATTGGAGATGCTGGTTGGAAGTTTTTTTGAGTAAGTTTTATCTTCTGAAACCAACTCCATTGATAATAGCTTCTTACAAGACATCCCAAGCCTTGTTACTATTGAGGAAAATGAGATGCTAAGTTCACCTCCGACGGAAGAAAACATAAAAGATGCTGTTCTCTTGACAGATCCACATAGCTCCCCAAAACCTGATGGATTTTCGGGCACCTTCTACCAGACTGTATAGGACATCAAAAAAAATGATTTGATTGCGGCTGTTCTGTATTTCTTTTTTTTATGGCGGTATCATTCCTAGATCGATCAATGCAACAGCAATTGCTTTATTTCGAAAAAGGAATCTCCAGCCACCTTTCTTTTCAGATTTCAGGCCAATCAGTCTTTGTAACTTTAGTTACAAGGTGATCACGAAGATCCTATCCAACAGGCTGAGTCGACTTCTTACTATCATAATCTCTAAAGAGCAAGGTGCGTTTGTTAAAGATCGTTTAATATCTGATAACATAACCATTTGTGAGAAAAATTGATAGGCACACGTATGGAGGCATATCATCTTCAAACTTGATATGATGAAAGCATACGATCGTCTGGAATGGGATTTCCTGTTTTAAGTCATGGGTCAGTTTGGTTTCTCAAACACTTACATTTTACTCATAAAAAGTTGTTTGAAAAAAAAAGTTTTCTGTATTGGTCAATGGATCATGGTTTCTTTACTTTATAAGGCTCAAGAGGACTTCGTCAGGGTTTGGAACCCTAGACTCTTCATTATTTCGGAGGAAGCACTTAGCAGGGGTTTATCTTCTCTCTTCCAAAAAGAACTTTTGGGATTTAACAATTGTGGCAGATCATCTATCTTCATCACTCATTTGTTATATTATATGCGGACGAGACTCTTGTTTTCTGCAAGGGTTCAAAGAGATCTATCTCGAACCTATTTGGCTTTCTTCACAAGTATGAAGCTTCATCAGGTCAGCGCATTAACAAGTCTAAGAGTGCTCTGTTTCTCTCAAGGAAAACTACTGCGGCTAGGAAGATTGTGATGCAAAACACTTCGGGTATCTCTTGCAAAAGGATTCCCAATCACTTACCTGGGTGCTCTTTTGTATTCTGTAAAGTTAAAATAAAATTTCGAACCGAAAGTGAGAAGGAAAATAGAAGTCTTTGTTGGAAGATTACTCACACCTGGAGTAAGATTGATACTTGTTAAAGATGTCTTATCTTCTATTCCTGTTCAAATACTGGCAGCTTGTTCTCTTCCAAAGGGAGTCATGACGACTAGAAACTCTTTTTGATGTCCAACTTTCTCTGGTCTGAAAAAACCGATGACCGCAGGATTTCATGGAAACAAATATCTTCTCCAAAAAGAGAAGGGGGGGTCTTGACGTTAGAACTTTTCAAGATGGATCTAAAGCTTTCAAGATGAAGATGGGCTGGATGCTCCTTGCTTGTGGAGCGGCATACCGCATACCGAAAAAAAGAAGAAAGAGTGAGGTGACGCCCCTAGCTAAATGGTTTGAGAATGGAACAGCCCGGCCATCTTCTGCTGAACGGTAGGGTAGTGGTAGCAAGGCCAGGAAGTAGAGATTAGCCTTCCTGCATTTCTATTCTTAGTCAATTATATTTGTCTTGTCGTTGAAGCCCTGTCGAAGGGTCTTACTTAGATCACATTGGGCTTAGGATGGGACAAGCTTCTCTATCAATTGGCAAATCTGAGCCTTAATCTTTCTATTCAAATTAGGGTTATAAAATATGAATGAATATTTAGTAGGAAGCCATCCACGCCGAGGTTAACAAAGAATTGGATTTCCCATGAATTTTAAAAATTAATTAAAAGCCAAAACAAGTACATCTGATATTGATCACTCTACTTCTTAACCGAGCCCTCAGCGGCTGTCATTCCAGTTGTTGATACCGTAGTAAGCAAATCAATGGATACCTTAGATAGCTAAACTGGCTCAACGGCTAAAAGTCCGAACTACAACCCTGGCAAATAAGGCAGTTTTTCTTACCCGGCGACTATACCCGTTGTTACACAGATTAGCACTTAGCCCGTCGATGTCCGTGTGTATTGGCTTTGGCCCGGTTATGATTGTAATGAAGTATAAACCACTCCCAGTCCCCAACCATTGGTAGACACATCTGAAAGAAAGGAGATATCTCAACTCATTCAGGAGGAGGTGTGCAAATGCAAATGGGGTAACCCCCGCGTATGCCGCTTTTAAGCCTTGTTCCAACGTCCGGATGTGCCAAAAAAAGAATGAAAACAGGATTCTTGGGTAGTCATAGAGCGGGTTTACTTGTTTCTAGAGGAAGCCTAATCAGCTAGTCGCGCGGAGCTAGGAAGTTCCTTCGCTCAACCGAAACGGGCTGAAACGACAACAATTTCTGGGAGCCCATATCGGCCGGGAGCTAGAACCGCAACAACCCCGTGGTTGACGTCTTATCTTAGCACTTTATCACCTATCTTTGCCAGGGGAGTCCCGTCTTTTGCTAACGAAGAAAGAACAATGGTATTCATTTTAAAGTCTTTATAGCCTTTAGAAAAAGATGCCAGTTAGATGCTTAACACCGGTAGATTCATTTGGTTGTTTTTCCTTGGCTTATCGAACCAGCGTATGCCCATTCCTCCTTTGAGGACTCCCAGTAGAGAAAGCCTAAATTTGCCGATGTGGATTGAAAGGAAGTTGGGGATGGACATAGATCCTTCCGCCTATCCGAAAGAAAGCAATGGTTTTTTTATTTATTATTTCCGGAAGCAATCTTCACTGGCACAAGGATCTCCTCACAGCAACTTCCACTACGATAGAACCCGACAATGAGTTTACGAAGGCTTCGAGTAGTGCGGGATAGGCTAATCACCAGACTGCTCTGGAATAGGTGAATCGCCGGAGACAATCACGAGTGAATGGGCGTAGAGTTTATAAGTGAAGGAAAGCGCAACTATCTATTTAATATCCTCCCGCAGGTCCGCTATAAAGCCTACCTCATCAAGAACGAGAAAGCCGACCACCATAACCGACTCTTGTTGCCGAATCGAGCTTGTACCAGGCTCTAAAAGAGTCTTCTTCGAGCGAGCGGTCTTTCTCCCAAGGAAATGCTTTTTGTAGATTGAGATGGATTGATCTTCGCTATCGTGCCTCTTCCTTGTACCAGTTGATGCTGCGGGAGTGCCTAATATGAGTTTGCTCCCATCGATTACAGAGGTTTCAACCACTGAACTTGCTTATGCTCCCCTTTGATCGACTATAAAAAAGATTTAGTAGGAAAAACTGGAATTGGCTTAAATCGAGATTGCCTCGGCTTCTTAGGCACATGAGGAACCGGCCTCAATCGAAATCCCAATCAAAGACAAGTTCTACCAAGGCCAGGATCTGAAAGAGAAGATTCACTGCCATTGACATGGTTCCTTCAGAAGCTAAAGTTGAATGATCGAAGTCTCCTTCAGGTTCAGTCGAAGAGATCGAAGCGAGGTCATCAATTCAACCATTCGCATGGTCTCCCCTAAGACTGACCTCTTTTCCAAATGAACCGAACCTCGATACCACATTCATCAAAGAGATACGGCCATCTCTCTAGGTTGCGCACCCCCTTCACGATCGTTCTATTCGTGCTTGAAAAACGACCCCATCGGCCCGCTCCTTTTAATGGACATTCTTAGCGGCCATAGATCAGATCGTGAACTCTTTCAGACCCTTAGTTTCACTTGGTTGGGGCAGAGTTTCAGCCTGCCTTCCACCGAATATTAAAAAACCTTACAGCTGCCTAACCTGCTGACATCCCGGCGAAGAGAGTCATTATTTGTGTCACATCTTCGAATTCGAGAGAAGGCTTTCCTCTTATCTCTCAAATTATAGGCATTGAAGCGATCGAGCGAGAGAAAGAAAGAAAACTATTGCACACGCCCCTCATTCGCCCTAATAGAAGGTAAGGCAAAAGCAGCTTAAGCCCTTCTGATCCCCCGAGAAGCCCCCGATGAACTTTTATACTTTTCTATTATATAAAAAAAAATTAAAAGTATGACAAATCCGAGGAAGAATCGTAGTTACTGCACCTTGCGTGGCGTCTCCCAGTCCACCACGGCTTGCACGCACCTTCTCTTGCCGTCGCCAATCCAGTGACCAAGGAACTAGACCTTATGCAAAGCACCTTTTTCACATAGAGCGGATTTTCCCTTATGATCTGGAATTGGTCATAGTCTGCCAAGAGGGCAACAAAGCGCCTAAGGATTTTCTGCCATAGTCCTTCATTAAGTTACATAGTTGTTTTAACACCTTTAGGCACTCCCGTGAAACAAGTTCCCCCTCAAGGGGAGTTCTTATTCTTTCATAAGAAAAGCCCCTTTATTAGTAAGGCGGTCCAGTAAAATTTAGTACCTTAACTCCCCAAAGGTAAGAACGGGCGTACTCCATTATGGGTGTAACGGAGAGAGGAACTCTCTTTCCAGAAGAGGGATTAGTAGTAAAAGTTTTCCCAAAAGATTAGGAAAATAAATAACTCCTGTTGAAGTCTTAGGTCTAGCACGTTGCACCCTTGAGCCCTCTGATCACTTGGTCAGTACCAATCCTAAGACCAAATGCTATCTCAAAAGAGTACATGCTGCTGCTCTAACCTCTAAAACCTGAAGAAGATTCCAGCCGCGTGTATGATGCCCTGATGCTGTCATCCGATATCAGGACTGCCTTTGTCCAGGCGCTGCTGGATCCTGACAAATATCAAAGCCAGTTCGCTGAGGTGAACATGAAGGAGGCCCTGTATGCCCAGTATTCGGCTGCTGTCACCTTCACTAACGACGACCTCATGCTGAAAACAACTGAACACAATCGTCCCAACGGGGAGATTTACAATCACAAGGTCAATCGCATCCTGTTAGACCCTGGTTCGTCGGTCAGCCTTCTGCCCCTGCGACCCGAGCCAACCAAAGCAGAAGTTAAGGCCAAGATGTTCCCCAAAACGGCAGAAAGATCTAAGCCAGCCTCGAAACTACAGAGCCGGCCGGAATGATCAGCAATTCCTTCCTCAAAGAATGACGAAGGTTCAGAAGGAGAGGCTATTCTCGATGCAGCAAGCAACGCAGAATCAGAAGAGGTTTTTATTCCTCGATGATACATCAAGTGACGCAGGGTCAAGTGTGCTCCACGTCGGAAGTGAATCTGATTCAGAAAGAGAAGCCGAGCTGACTTAGTCGTCCAAAGGCCCCAAGTGAGTAAGGCCTTCTTCCACGAAATGGAATTCTTCCCGTCCAGACGATGCGCACTCCTGATGGGCTCACAAAATCCATGGCAAAAATGGAGATATCGGTTGTGCAAGACCTGAAGACGTTTTATGTCCCATCCTAGTTGGCCGGGAGGCCTGGGACCTTGTTCTACCAGTCGACTGAGCAGCCCCTCTGGAGAGAAGACCGGATTCATAAGGAAGATCCTTACAAAGATGCCACCGAACCGGTGAAGACTCATTACTATTCGCCGAAGGTTAAGGCTTTCTTAGAGAAGGCGGGATACAACTTCAGGCAGCTTTCATTTTTTTTAATATAATGGTAAGCCGGGTCAATCTGCTATTCAGTTAAAAAACCTTGAATTATGCTTTCTTAACTTCCGAATTGAAATTCGTATAAAAGTCGATGGATGCGGCGTGGTTACCATAGCTCATGCATTTATTTGAATCTCTGGAAAAAAGTTTTGGGGTTTCGGGTACTCAAAAAAAAAGGCTCTACTCTACCCAGCTTTTATCCCGTAGTTGCATTTCTCTCCCGGTTATTAAGTAATAAGCCCTATTTGATCTAGTAAGGGGAGGTAAAGGTCACAAAGAAAGGTTCCTGGAATCTCATTTTGTTGGCTTAGCATTCGCATCCCACTCCCGAGAGAAAGGAAGAATTCATTCTTGCACTAAATACTATCCGTTTGTAAGGAGTGTGTGAGCGACCCCTGCAAGTGCACTGAGAAGTAGTGCATTCATTCTCTCCCTTAGAGTCGGGGAGCATGAGGTTAGTCATAAGCCTGGACAATGAGAAGCACATGCCTTAGCTTATGGGTAAAATAAAGAAGTGTGCTTCTTCCCCTTTTGGCCACTAATGTGTGTGGTGCCCCTCTATTCACGTAATAGACTATTGCTATTGGGTTGTTCATCCTTTTCACATGCATACAACTCGGTATAGAAATGCCAGGCTCAAAAGCATTCGAGCATATCTTTTTTTGAGTAGCTGCAAGTGAGCCTTATTTTATTAGTAAAGTCTTGATCTAAATATAGGCTAAGATATCAACGGATAGTTCTTTCAACATGTGGGATGAGGGGAATAAGTAGCTGATCAAGAGAGATGTGAGAAGCAGGCTGTACTGTAATCTAACGTTGTGGTGTGTGGGATCCGGCAAAAGAGGCGCGTTCTACTATACTATTGTACCAAACACCTGCGTTCATTACAGCACCTTCGCCCTACATACATAAGGGAATCGAGGTTTGGAACCCCTTTTCTATTCGAATGATAAAATCCGAGCACCCGCCGAATTGGTAAGGCAGACGTATCAATCCAACCCATACGATTCATTCATTAAAAAATTTACGGGTGTGAAGACCGGGCAAGGTTGTGCTATCTCCTTGTTCAGCCCTACAAAGTAAGCCCTCAAAGTCCTACCTTATTCTTTTTTGATATATTAAAAAGTCTGCAAAGGAAAAACCTACAACATGGATAGAAATGTGCTGATCGATCAAGTCTATGCTACGGGTAGATTTGTACATGAGAAGGAGACTGCGGGCCAGCCACTTCTGTCTAATAGAAAACCACGCTTTCCCTCCCTCAAAACAATGTTCCTCTCGCTCAAAAATAATTAGCATACTCCATACCATATCCGAAGTGAGTTGGCTGAAAGACCCAGAAGTCTAGTCGTTGAGGGGTTTTAGGATAGAAATAGACAGGATTCATTTCAGATCCAGTACAAATCGAATCTAATCTGATCCCTTTGAATTTTTTAATTTCCTATTTTCACACTTCGCTCTTTCCTACGTTGCTTTCCGGGGCCCATCTAAGTGATGTGCGCGGTACAAAGGCCTATCAATCAGGTAAGCTCGGAACTCTTTTGATTCATCCTATCGGCTCTGCTCATCCCAAATAGATATTATATCTTCCAGATTTAGGAATCAAAATTCGGATAATAAGCTAGACTTTATATTTTTAAAAGAATTGACTCGGAATGCAAGAAAAGAAACTACTTCATGGGGCAAAGTCCGCTATTGTCCCTTCACTTAGGGCTGTGAATCAGGGCCTAGCTGTTAAGAGAGAGGTGTAACTAGTGCTGCTGTCGTCAGTCCACCTAGTAACAAATCAATGAGAAAAGTGAAGGTAAAGCCCACCTCAATCCCTTCCCTTGGAAGTCGTGCCCAAAGAGAAATAGACTAGAATAGAGCGCGAAGGCCATTACTCCAAAGAATACTTGAAATCGACTTCCTCTTCTGGATGACGGGGGTTGGTTTCACCTGTACTTATCGATGAATCTTTATGTGATTGATCGAGCACACAACCAGAAAGAATGAAAAAACAAGAAAATACAAGGGCGAGTAAAAAAAAGGATTTACTGAGTACGTCTGTAAGCCTTTATTCAAGCAAGCTTTCTTAGGGAGACAGACGTTTTGGTTCATCTCTGATTCCAGGCGCCGTTCATAGCCCTTGCCCAGCCCAGCCATTCCATCATCGAGTTCGGACCTAGTAAGGGCACTCCGTTAAAGCGGTTGATCACAGAATCCCTAGCTATAGCTCCTGATCCTGATTGCGTTGGGTGTTGTGGAGGGAATGCACGCAGCCAGTCGGTTCTCTGCTGCTTTAGCCGTCCCCGTAGAAAAGAAGGGAAAAAGGAGAGAAAGAACCTCTTGCCACTGTTCTTGCCCCCGCTACTTTCCCCGATATGAATATGAAAGTAATGCTATTTTATGGCACCCGGTCATTTAAGTACCTACAATATCTTACGGCAGCTAAAGCAAGTGACTTAGTTATTCCACAGCATTCCGATCAATACCAGTAAAAGGATCCCCGATCGAATCAGAAATTGCAGAGTTAGGGAGACTTCCTCGCTTAGCTCGTGGCTGCCATTACCAAAGAAAGGGGAAGGTATTAATTAAGATAAAGTCATCATTTCATTAGTGCCATTCTAGTAGTGGAATAGAAACCTCCGCTTGATCCTGAATCTTTTGATCGTCTGATGGCATCCTTCGGTGATTTATGCGCAGCACATAGTTTCCCAACCTCTACATTGAAGTCTACAGCTGGGCTAGCAGCTCCTCCTCCTGCCGCCTATTCAGCTCCTCCGGCCGCCTATGGAAGTAGTAGAGCCACCTAAAGTGCTTTATAGAAAGTAGTCCCATGCATTCCTACAAATGTAAATGGTATCGCTAGACGGTAAGGAAAGAGAAAGGGCCTTTCAGCCTCTGCTTGAGTTCCTCTTTTTTATGTTTATGGTCTTTCTCGAGGCGCTGCCTACCTACAAGGCAAGATCAATTGAACCTTCACCTTAAACTGCGACCGGTCTAAATGCAGGCGCTTCGGGCACAGTAGTTGTTATAGATCAATCCATGGGAGTCTCCGACTTGCTACCCCTTCTCCAGAGCTGCAAAAGAGTTTTACTTCTATTATCTTACGTATAATTTCTAGCAATACTCTTAGTAACTCTCTTTTTATAAGATATTATAAAAAGTCTTTTGGCATACCAATCAGTGAAACTCTAAGCTATCACAGCTACATCCACTCATAAATGCTCCGCTGCTCGGGGAACACTCGTTACGAAGAAAAGGGGAGGTTACTCTCGTCCTACACTAGGTCACCCTCGTCCCTACACTAGCTTCTCCCTCTCCCTACGGTCGAGTTGCCCCGCCCATTTCCTCTCAGACAAGCACGTAACCATCCCCAGTGGAGCTAGCGGCTCTATCTTCTACTGATATCGAGCTAGGTCCAGATAGCTAAATTGATTGTATGACCATTTCTGGACGTTTCTACGGTTTATGGCCAGGGATGCAATCCTATCGATCGATTTCCCTATAGCTTTTTGCCCTCTCGGCGTAAGATTTTGATTGGAAGATTGGGTGAAGCCTAGCTTCTTTCTTTCTTGCCTCTGCCAAAACCAATAGGAATTGGAGCTCCTTCTGAGTAGAATGAGGAGAGTGCAGACGCTTTCACAGATGCCCGGTATCTTCCGGAGCTGTAATCTTTACACACTAAGTAAGCAAGCTTTGGTTGGCTCTATTAACTCAAGATATCCATCATCCCGCGCTATACGGATCGAAGCCTTCCACTTTAGGAATAGGTTTAATTGTTTAATGTGAACGCTAAGGAAGAGAAATCCTTACCGGAAAGCCGGGGAAGTAAGGTTATGAAAGGTAGTTTGCTCGCTCGACCAAAAAAGAAAGATTGAAACAGCCAAGAACAACGAAAACCTTTCAAGCGGACAAAAGCTTTTTAAACCAAGATGATTCTACCAAATCCAATCCTTCAAGAGCGGGGGATAGCAACCAAAGGAAATCGTTCGCAAGGCTAGCCGGTTAAATGGATAAGTCGTGTAACAAACAATCCTTGTTCCTTTCGCCTTGCTGCCTTCGTCTTTCGGCTTTAGGACTAGCTCAGTCTTCTTTAATAAATAGGTATTCAGTGAGTGACTCTTTCCATCTTTAGTTTAGGTTCATTACGGCAGTTGTTAGTTCCGTCTCTTTATCAGTTAATTCGGTATCGTTTATTAATTGCTTTAAGGGCCCCAGGTGCGCTTAAAGTCTTATGATGATCCCTTTGCCCGGTTAAACCATCGGACTCGACTAAGAAATCCATGCCAGAGACTCCTCCTAGTAACCATCCCCGAAATCCAGGAAGGTGTTCTTGAAGACATGGCGGGCTCCAAGCTACACCCTTCTCTGCTACCAAATCATAGATCTTCCAAAGAAGACCAAAGCGAATGAGCTCACTCGATTCGCGTCTGATCCTCCATGATTTCTCATAGACTGATGCGGAAAAGAAGTCACTTAAGGAAACATCCGGTGAATTCGCGACACTCCAGTCTCCAGTACCAATGGACGTACCGAAGCCAATCCTTCATCCAGTTTCTGAGCAAAGACCACTCAAGGAAGTCCCGGACTCTTTTTGTTGGAAATAATTCATCAGGAGCCACCTTAAAATCCGAAGGTTTCGTCTCTTTAAGAAGGGAAGGAAGGAGATAATGAACCTCGAAGATAAGGAAGCGAAAGCTCACTCTGCCAAGCCACAATTCTAATGGATAGTCATTGTGACCCCGAGGCTTGGTGTACATAGCAAGAACCCGCTCAAAGTGACGAGATCTTGTATGACTGAGTTTGGCAAGGACCCTATAACCTGCACCACCTATCCTTACTAAGGTAGAGAACCTTCGTAATGAATGGATATTTTTTACATATAGCCACCATATGGATGATGGTAAGCAAGCAAACAACGAGCAGACATGGCAGATAAATCCACGCGTCCTTCCTTCTTTATAAGAAAAACTAGCATAAACCCCTTGATAATATAGGGCTTTTTGGGATGCAACAGCTTTTCAGTACGAAAATGACCATGAAAAGCGGAAGACTTTCATTTTCTCGGGAATTTTCAATGCAACCCTAATAAAATGGACATCAAAAGTTGCATTATTGCCTTTTCCTTTTTTAGTCAAAGATTTTTCGTTGCAAGACCCTTTTAGTAAATAAAGTGCCGTTGAAACTCAACAAGTTGCTAAAACCCCTGGGGCATGCAGGGAACTAATCATAAGGATAAGACAAGCAAGCTTTTGAAGGGCAAGCTTAAGAGATTGAGGAGGGGCGGGAATGAAGAAGCGAGCCGGATTAGTCTTAGTTATTAGTAAAGGGCGAATGAAGGGACACGACCGGTTGGCGAGCGAGTGTGCTGGTTTGAGAGCTTGATAATTGGATAGTGATGAATCGGGACTTAGTTAGCTATTAATAGAATCCGGAACCGCTCTTCCGTCTTAAACATTCTTTTGAATTGGTGGCTGTTTGTGCTTGGGAAAGGAAATCCCACTGGCTCTTTTGAAGGGGCTGCCTGGTCTTGACTTCCTCGATCTCCATTTGGTAGGCAATCCAGAGGTCGGAATAGAATGCGGCCGAACAGCTTAACAAAGCCCCTGCCCTAATTTCGATCTTAGGTCTTCTTTTAACTTCAGAGCACCACCTGATGGAAATATTTCGGAATGCACATGTCACCCCAGACATTTCACCCGCCAGGTTAGTGGGACAGATTTTGGCTCAGCTTCAACCTCGTGAGAGGTGATTGCACCAGTAGCAAAAGAGATCTCAGGATAAAGAGGTACCATATCATATGTGTAACGAGAATGGACATGACACAGCAAGTTGCTAGTATAACTTGCGGTCTGAAAGCTTTTCAGTCAAGACTGGTCGGGGCTCTGGAGAGGAAGAATCTACATCGATCACGATGCGAGCAAAAAAGAGGGAATTCTCTAATCCGATAGCCTTACAACAAACAAGCTTGCTTAACGCACTAGCTTTGAGTTCCGACTTAAAAGCTCTTATAAGTTCAAAACCAAAAGACAAAGCGCATCGCTCTCACGCTCGTCAGTAAAGTCAGTTATTCGCCTTTTATAAACGAGTGTTGTGTACTAATAGACTTGCTTATCGTAACCGCAAAGAAAGAACGGTTCTATCTATTTTTCCATAAGGGCTGGGGCGCCTTTCGAACGGTATAAGTTACGACTTCGCTTCCGAAAAGATAGATTTTACTGTGATTTACCCGCATCCACTACCGGAAGGAATTGCCTCACTTACCGCCTGCTCTTATTCCCATCGATATGCCCGGAAACAAGAACATTCTTTCTCTCATTCCCTTTACCTTAAGCCTGACAAAGATAGAATGTTTCACTTGCCGTAAAGACTCTATCTCCACAGCCGCCTTCTCTTTCCTTTGCATTACAAACAAAGCGATCCGCTTTCATAACTAATAAGGCGTAAAAGAAAGGAGTCTCGGTATTCGTTCTGACTTCCGCTCGCAAAGGAACAAGATCTGGATTTTACTAGGGCGAGCGCAGTTTACTATGCGAGTGAAGAGATTTAAGCGAGCTAATAGCGAGTGGACTTTGCCCCTCCCTTTCTTTAGACTTGCAGTAAAGCTGAACAAGTTTACTCCGCTTGCACTTGAGCTTGAAGCCTTTTTTTAATCCTAAAGTAGTATAAAAAAATCCCCAAAGCTACAAGAAAGCCGAGACTACAACCGCTACTTGCCCAATAGTACAGCGCCCTCCTTCCTGACTTTACTTTCCTAGCTACCAAGCCCCTCTTCAAACCCTTGCCAGAAGGACGAAAGGAAAGATTCTCCGCGATACCGCTTGAATAACGATAATCGGAGTGAAAAGCCTTAAAGAGAAAGCTTTAGCAACGGTAGGAGTTACTACTTACGCCAGCACCTGACGAGCTTACCAGAACCTTCTCCCGCAACAACAAGAAGAGTTTGGCTTGGACAAGTTCATGATATGAAGAGCCTTTAGATGAAGAACGCCCTACTAATACAAGTCAAGGAGAGGAAAGGACTCAAGATCCCGAGACAACAACGGGTGAAGGTACTACATATAAGCCTTCAATCCGGCTTGATATGCTTTCTCTTCATATAGATATTCTTTTTTTTTTAGGACATGAAGAACGGGAGAAGAGAACAGGGGGTCAAAGTGACGAGACACCGGGATCGCGTCGCCTTACGACACCGATGAAAGTAATTTCTGATGAGGAGGAAAGTAAAATAAAGGGGATGGAAATTGACCATCCTTCAAGAAGTAGGGGGGGAAAGAAAAAGGTGAAGGAGAGGAAGCTGGAAATGGAGACAAAGAAGAAGACGAAGAGAGTTCAAACTCTTTTTTTTAGTTCCGAGGATGAGGAGGATCCAACGAGCTTACCTTATTATTAGAGAAAGGGGAAAGAGTAGGGGGATAATCTATAAGGTCTGGTTCTCTAATGTTGATTCTGAATCTGGCTAAATTCTTATATTGAAATTGCATTCTTCTCAAAGAAATATCCCCCGAAGACGAATTCCATTGAGAGGCAATCATCGCTAGTTTCTCCCGAGGGCGTGGTCCCCCAAGAAAGAATGTATTTCAGTCAATTTAAGGATGGTCGTGGCCGGGGTCAATGAAGAAAACTCCCTTTGAAGCATGAAGGGGGTAGTTTACTACTTGTTAGAGTAAGGTAGTTTACTTGCTCGACCATAGGGAGAGGGAGCTTGCTTACTTAGTGCTTGCACTAAGGAAGCCGCACAATGCCAAATGAGGTCTCTGGGCTTCCCGTGTATTCATCCAAATTAGATCCATGATAAAGTTATGGACACGTCCACAAAACCGAAAATCTTTCGATCCCATGCAGTCAATGCCAATGGGTGTGCTTAAGAGCTGGTGGCAACCGAATACCTTTCACACCTAACCCGGGCTTTTGCCAACAACCTTTCTTTCAAAATCCACTTGGTGAACCTATCCAAAGTCCAGGAACAGCTACAAAGGCTTCAAGAGACAGTGGCTCGAAGCATTAAGAGGAAATAGAAAGATTCGTATGAAGAGGTCCTCAACCCTTAGATTTGGAAGGAATGAGAGGGCCCACATCAAAGGGTAGTTGAACCTACATAGCGCAAAGGGGGATCCCCTTAGGGCAAGCACTAAGCAAGTAAACTACCTTATTCGCGGGAATTTCCTCCCTCCGGTGCTGTCTCCTCACTAAGCGCTCTTCTTGTCGTTTCAACCTTTCCTTCATATCGAATTTGGCCTGAAGTCTTTCTTTAGCTTGATCAGATAATGGTGCTACACTTTTGGACATAGGATTTGATATCACCCAATTCTTCGTTTAGTAACGTAGAACTCATACTACGCTAGTAGGGGCTAATCAAAGTAAAGAGAGTCCAATCTCTGAAATAGAGCTTGGTCTCTCCATACTAAGGCGTAGGTTATGACTTGATCCAATAGAGTCAGAACACCTTTATATCTAAATGAAATGGTGCTCAATGAAACGATCCAGATTCCACACTATGCTGTGGGTTGGGGAGAGAGCTGCTCTGCGAAGCTGGGCGTTCAGTGTTCTTATGGAGGAACCATACTAGAAAGAGAATAGAAAAGGCCTTCACTTCAAAAAAGAGCGAGGGAGTGATGGGCAACCTTAGTCTATATGTTGCTCGTGAGCCGCCAAGTACAAGTCTCGCAACAGTACTGGCGCAAAAGGATCGGTCCTTCACTTGCCGATCGTTCGCGAGTCGAACTCGCTCTCTTGCCACGCCTTTCACTCACTCGCTTGAGTCGGACTCAATCACTTTTTTGTTTGGAGGATCATTCGTTCTTCACTCTCTTTATATTACCCGCGGGGAGCGCAGCAACCAAGGTGCATATTATCATATAGAAACAAGCGAAGCGTAGCGATTCGTACTACCGGAAAAGTTTCGCTAACCGGCAGGCAATAGAGTCCGTCGATATGCGCAAGCAAGCGTAGCGAATCACATAGATAAGCCCCTACCTGCCAGCGCGCGGATAGATAGGGCGAGCGAAGCGCGAAGAGGATGGATGTCTGAGCGGTTGAAAGAGTCGGTCTTGAAAACCGAAGTATTGATAGGAATACCGGGGGTTCGAATCCCTCTCCATCCGCGAAGTCATAAGTTATCTCTTGCGTTATCTATAGATAGGAACGAATCGGATCGACTCGACTGAATGGGTAGCTTGTGTTATGATGTAGACGGAGGTTCTTGTGTTATGATTTAGTTAGGACTTTGTCTCCCTTTCGTTATCTTCCGCTCCCCGAAGGATGAGAGGTCTGCAACTAATAAGAAAAGGCTGGGGCGAGTTACCTCATAGCAAGCAAGCACTGGTGCGGTGCTACTGGCATGGGCCTCTACCCCTAATGTTAGTAGCGTAGACCCGCCTCGGACAACTAAGTGAACCGGACACGGACAAGGATTTTGGGCTTTCAAGGGTTCCCAAGAGTCTGAGGAATAAAGATTAGATATTATGTTATAACCTGAAAAACAGGATACCTGACAAGAATGGAAAGCTCAACACCAAAAAGTTAGGCTATCCAGGCAAAAAGAGAGAGATCGACCTAGAAGCTGGAATAGAGATTCTGACCATAATATATATGACAAATGTGCTCGACAATTCGAATGAAGCCTCTACTTCAGGCACGAAGGACGATGAAATCCCATAAGACTACATTGAAGTTATGCCTACACCAGAAAAGTTGGATGACGGTACTACCAAACCAAGTCCACGATTTTCGAGCTAGAAGAACTGGACATTGAAGAAAATCAAGAGCTCACATACCTCAGCAAGGAACTCACTTATGAGAAAATAGAACAGTACATTGCACTATTGATACGGAAAATCTTTTTTATTGCCTGGAACTACAAGCAGATGCCGGGAATTGGACCCTAAGATTGCAGTACACAGGCTAGGGTTGTCCTCAGACCAAGAGACATACAAAGAGCCACCTAGGAAAATGTGCCAAGAACTTGAAGATCAGGTCTGCGTTGAGGTCGACAAATGGTTCGACGTGGACTTTATATAGGAAGAAAAATATCCGAGCTGGATCTCCGTGCCGGTAATAAAGAAAAATGAATCAAAACAAAAGCAGTTAAAGGGTTTCAAGAAATACAAAATCTACATAAGAAGAAGAGAAAGAATAAGAAGGTTATCGAATGATTACTTTGTTGAGACTGTGCTCTGGCCGGAGTGAAGATCATCAAGAACACGAGGGATTGAGAGCAAAGACAAGTGGGTTTCGCCATTGTTTGTGTGATGTGATCAAGAAAGCTAGGGCTTTTTTGGGGTGTTCTTGGAAAGGAGAATGAAAAGAGAGAGAAGGAGATGGTTATTCTGTTTTGGTTTCTGTCATGAAGTGGTGAAATACATTGCTTCTATCGTAGTGTGTTTGTGAGGATGAAAAGTGTGTGAAAAGGAAAGAGACTACATGAGCCTTCCAAAAACAAAAAGACCAGAGCATACCGGATTGAATGTAACGAAGAAAGTGCAAAGTCACTAGTCCCGCTAATATTTAATATGATAATCGGGTTATCATGGAAGGTCTGAATTCTCTTTAGCCTTCGAGCCTGAAGCTAGACAAAAAAAGAAGAGAAGGGCAGGGGACTGTATTTAATGAATGTGTAATGCTGTCTGACTCGTGTGGTACTTCACCTAGGAGGTGTCCTAATCAAAAGATTACCTTCTCTATCCCCGACGAAACCTGGCGAAAAAGAAGTGAGATGGACGTTACTTTGGATTGAGAAAATTCTCTATTGTTATAAATAGACTTTTCCCTAACCTAAAAGTGGCACAATTCCCTCTGATGAGCAGCAGGATGTTGATGTCCGAAATATATTCCTGACGTGAAGCGAAAGATGCACCGATTGATTCTGATCGCCCTTTGTTGTTTTCTCGGTATGAGGTTGGAACCCCCAAGTCATGGTTTTCAGCTGTCTCTTTCGCCTATTGGCCGGCATGGTAAGCAAGTATAATTGCCTCCTTCCTTCCTACGCTAAGAATGCTTGGCCTCCTTCTAGTCGCTCCGATTTCATACTGTCTCGGTCGTATTTCTTTAATTGGATTAGCAGACCCTACTCTTGACTCTTGAGGGGAGGGGGAGTCTGAGGTCAGGGGTCGGTGCTGATTTTCCTGATGTTACTGATGTTGTTGATTTTTCTTTCGCTAGAGTGTGAATCATAGGCCGGGTGTAATTATATATATATATCATATATCTGATATCTAGTGGAGTAGCCTCTGTGCCACATATACTGGGCGATTTAGTTCGTTCGGGACACGTGGGCCAAGAAGCTCTAGGCAATTCTCACGATCACGGTCGATCATGGTTCAACTCCATGTCGTGAAAGTTAAACCAATCATTTCTTTCATCAACATCACTATCTCTCTTTCATCGGTAGGCTTGCTTCACCGGTACGGCTCATCGGCTTATTAATGACTAAGCGGAGTCAGGAGTCGGAGAGGCATTGGATTAAGTTAGAAGTAACTAGAACGTTATTATAAAAAGGGGTATAATTAAATAAAGTCATTCGTACCCTACTATTTCAATCAAATACCGCTGGCAGATCCTGGTAATTATTATCTAAGTGGCACATCTGTCCTTTGCACCTCTCTATATGTATGTGCTTTATTTAGTATAGAAAGAGAAAGAGATTCGTCTTGAAAAATGCTTGGTCATTGGATTGAAGTGCGCGGTAGATTCTTCTGACCGAACCGCTCTTTCTTTCACCAAATATGCTCTTCCATTGATTATGTAAGTTCACTTTTTTTCAGGAAACCGCGATCAGGAAAACAT
This sequence comes from Pyrus communis, assembly GCF_041283825.1. Lineage (NCBI taxonomy): Eukaryota > Viridiplantae > Streptophyta > Magnoliopsida > Rosales > Rosaceae > Pyrus > Pyrus communis. The sequence goes on along the minus strand of NC_065229.1, from coordinate 32,317 downwards.
GAAATAGGGCGCTAAGAAAAAAAAGTCTCTACCAACATGAAGCTCGTTGCCAGGATAGATCGAATGTAATAACGTATTGTTACAAGTTTCTCTTTTATTTCAGTCTTTAGAATCAGCCGATAATGGAGACAGAGAGATAGAAAGTGTGCAGTGAGGTGACCGAAGGGAGGACTCTTTTCACGAATCCAACTGACATATCGGATCTTGCCATTGCCAGGAGCATTGATGCCGAGAATGCCCTCTTTGCTGCAAGTGAATCAGAAGGGGTTCTTTTCGCCTAATCGGTTATTGTGCTAGAATCGATTGTGGAAGCTCAATGAAAATTATCGTAGTGTAGTTACAGTCAACACAGTAGCTGTAAGGTGAACTTTGTCCTTTATCTATATAATAGGCTGAAACTGCGCTGAATGATAAAGCCTTATTTCCATGACTTTCCGGACCAACCAACCGGCGATTTACGACAAGTCTCTCTTCATTTTTTTTGGGGGAGCAAAGCAGTAAAAGAATGAAGGAAAGGATAATGATTAATTTTTTTCTCAATGTATGGCAATCTATTATGAATTTTTTTATTAAGAATGGAAAAAACGAAAGATCACCGTATGTCGATGAACAAGTAATTAATGTTCCAAAAGAGGAAATGATGAAACGTATAGCAGAGATTGTTAAAAAAGCTAGCGAGGATGACTAAACAGTCATTTAATTTAGTAAGGAGGGTGGGGATTATAGTGTTTTGGCGGAAACGCGACCGGATGTAGTCATGTTAGTTTTGCTTTTCTTGTGCATGATGAACCGGGTGAACAAAGTCACGATCAGAATGCAAGCAAGGTAGTTCGCTGGGTATGTCTTTTGATCCCAGGGGTGCTGGTTCGAGTCCAGCTCGTGACAAGACCTTTGTTTAATATCTCGGCGCCTCTTCTCCTTAGACGGATGACTCTCCCATGATCTGAGACAGCCTCTTTTTCCTAGTTAGGACATTACATTGGGAGGAGAGATTCACCCCGACAGGAGATCCCATCTCTCTTATGATTTCTCGAGTTACAGGGAAAGATCACGGCTGCATTTAGGAGTGAAAGCAGCCAATTCTTTCTTCTCTTATGAAATTCACGATCTCCCCTTGAGAACGCACAGAACAGTTACTAAATCATACCCTTTGGATGTTACATATCTGATACCTTTTGGTCCCTCACGGAACACTGGCTATATCATCTAGCCCCATGTCAACCAACCCAACTCCTCCTGCCGCTATGCATCCTATTGGGACGCTTCGAATTTTTGTTCTGCCAAGGTCTAATCGTTCTGACGTAGTCTAAGTCTTCGAGGGGAATGCCGACTGCCGAAGTTGAAGCTGAAACCGATGATGTTAACTGGCGATGCAGATTCCGAAGCCGTGGCAAAAAATCTTTCCCCTGTAGAAAGAAGTGTCTCCGAACAATCTCTGATGAGCTGACCCTATCTGAGGCTGTCGACTTAACTGCGCCGAATCTGGAGGTCTGCTTTGATCCGAGTCTTCCATGGCCTGATCGTGCTCATATTGATCCGGAGGAAAAAACCTGCCCCAAAGGCTATGCTCTGCCAAAGCGGTGCCCCTTAAATGTGCTCTCATCAGATAGAATTAAAGTAGTGAGAGTCTAGGTAAGCCCGGGGAGCTATGGGGGTCGGAGTGGTCTCTCTAGTCATACCAAGTAGCTATATGAATTAGGTTCATTTCCTTCTCGATTCAATCTTTAATTTCGTTTGATTTTTGGTAGAAAGCCTATGTCATGGCAGTAAAATATCTCTTTTGGAACAGAGCTTTAAGCCTTTAGCACATAAATAGCAATAGCAGTCAAATCATCCTTTTGATTTGAGCCCACTTCCATACTGATTGGAATAGCCAAAAATGCACCTTTCCCCGCTATCACTTTCTAGAATTCTTTCTGATACATGCTCCGAGAGGGTTAGCCCCGGCTATCAAGATGAGCTAAATGGTCACACCAGTGTACTATGCCAAAAGGAAATTTTAAAGATCTCGGTGGTCTTGTGAGTGGTTGAAAAACTACGATTGCAGTTTTCTTTAGGAAGTCCCATAGCAGTGAGGCTTAACAGACAAAGAAAACGGTGGATACTTCCACTAGTTGGGTAGAAGGTGACGACCCTAATGAATCGACTATGAAGGTGGCTGTTAGCTACATCAGCGCTCAAATTCTTTCATCGTCCCTGGCATCGATGATCAACCCCGGGCACATTTAGGTTTTGATCTTCGGCCATCCTGGTCCTCAGGACCCAACACAATATTATTCATTCTTATATATTTCCTTTAAAAGATGCAAAAGGTGTTGATACGTCCTATCCACATAGAAAGCTTACCCTCTTCCACGCATTACCGGTGGATGCTACAGCCGCTAACACTTTGGCTGCAGGAGGGGAATGGTTAAGTGAAACTCTCGACGTCTTGTTTGGTAAACGGGATGTTTACCCGGGCGCCGTAGTCTTGCCTAAGCGTTCGGTCGGAGATACCTTTGTATGGTATAGCAAGCAGTTTAGCTACTTGTATCGATTTGCCACAGTGTGGTTAGATACAATGCGATGGCAGCCGCGGCTTGGTAGGATGTTAATGAAGGTCGAGGGAGCAGGGAAGAAAAGGTTATTCCCTATTGACTCACCCTTGTATCAGGCCTCGGTACGGCCTATACATGATTGGGCCATGACGGTTTTGGCAAGGTTAAAAATGGATGGTACCTATAACCAGACCCAACCGTTGGAGTACCTTATAGGAAAGAAAAAATGATTTTCTTTTGATCTCAAGGCTGCTACCGATTCCTTACCAGTTATCCTGACGTCCTGTATGATTGCAGGGTTGTTCGGAAATCCCTTTGCAACTTCCTGGACGTTCATACTTTGTTCTGTAGTCTTTCAATTACCATATTTAGATAAAAAAGGCTATAGGTCATCGGTTGTGACGTTCACGAAGGTAGTTTACTTACTTAGTGCTTGCGCTAAGGGCTAGGGTTGCTTTCTCTGTTGGTTGAATTGGCCACTAGGTGGAATCAGACCTTCGGCTCTCGATTGCTGCTGGATTACCTATGTCGCTTGCGTTAAGCTTTCTTCGCTTTCAGTTCTCGGAGATGCACAGGTCGTGGATTCCAAAGCCTAACAAGCCAGGCCCTATAACACCATGCAAGAAGGACCTCATTGTCATGGAAGCCCTTTCCTTACTCCTCAATATAGTCTATGAGGACGTCCTTCTGACCCACTCTCATGGCTTTAGGAAGGGGAGAGGACCCATTACCTTCTTCGCGCATGTTGATAGTTGGGGGACAGTAGATCGATTTTTCAAAGCAGACATTGTTGGTTGTTTTGATAACATTGATCACACTCTTCTAAATAGAAGAATTGGTTTAGATATGGGTGAGAGCAGTGAGGGCTTTTGTAACTCAATTTTTCAGCTTTCTAAAAAACGGAAATAAGAGATAAAGAAGGTAAGACTTATGGCTCCTGTATAAAAGGGCAGCCCGTTGTATCCCGTCTTAATGAACAGCTTTCTTCACCAACTTGATGTGAAGGTGCAAGACTTTATGAGTAAAGAAGCGAGAATTAGGTATGTGCGCTACGCTGACGATATACTTTTTGCTATTAAGGAAGGAGCCAACTCAGAAACGGTAAGCCAAGGGTTCAAGCAATTCTTTAATGAGGTCTTGACTGAGCTCAAACTGGAAGCAACTAGTTTTGAGCTCGTTCGAGGAATAAGCAAGCCATGCTCTACCTTAGTTCTCGGAGTCCTAATATACGTCCGGACAGAAACTTGGAGTTAAGGGCAGCCATTAATAGGTTAAAAAACAAATTGTTTCAATCAATCGACAACGACATAAGGAAGATACAAGGCAAACGCGTAAAACACTTTGAGAGAGCGCTCCTTCCCCGAGTATTCCAGTATCTCGCTCTCTCAAAGTGTTGTTGCAATGCTAACGAGGTACTAGCTTTTCTACAGAATTCGTACATTCAAAAGTACAAGTTGTATCTTCAACTACATAAGAAGAAAAAGCCCAAGGGTAAAGGCGACACCGAAAACCTCCTCAACTTAAGAAGTATCAATACGCGTTTAAAGCATTTCCAACTATAATTGCGTAGGAAAGGAATTCATTGATTTCGAACAACAAAAAAAGGAGGTCCATGAGCACTAACTTTCTTCTCTTACCCTTTTTTTGGAAAGGAATGCTGCTATAAAGGAGGCGGAATTACAGTTCAGTTAAAGTATAATGGCAGGATATCCGCCGCTAACTAAATTCACACAATTTTCGTATAGAAACAACAGCACCAGTACGGCTTTTAGAGGGCCCTCTCCTCTCTTCTATTACTTGTTTGAGTTCCCCCGTCTCCCATCCTCTTTTCAAGTCCCACTCTTTTCCCGGTTAACAACGGCGGACCCTCTTAGTTATGTTAAATAGAGTCCCATCTAAGGGAACAGAACTTTTTAGTATCAAAAAGTCACATGGCAACCTATGCCCAAATCACATTCTTTTTTATTTAAGTTATCTTCTTTTATAGTCTTTTCTTTATTGGCTTCATCCCGTCCGTCCCATTACATCTAGTGCGTGTCATACTTTTTGGGTATAAGCCCTTAGCGCAAGCACTAAGCAAGTAAACTACCTTTTTCGCTAAACCAACAAGGCATTCCATTGAATGAAGCCCACTTCCCTCCTAGAATAGAAAGCCGCTTTCGGGGGAGAACTCTTGCTCACAGGCTCCCTGAAACCAAGAGACGAGACAGAAGATGCATAAGATGCAGAGGATACTATGGATTCAGAGTGAGCCTCTATCCTAGAGAAGAGAGCACCTTCAACCGACAAAGCACTTATTTCCCGCTCTTCCTGCTTGGCCAAGATGTGTTAAACGGAGCCTTCTTTAAAAATGTCTCTAAAGGTGGATAATGGGACTACAGGTCTGCTGCTTTTACTTTTTCTTTTTAGGAGAATCAAAAAATGTCGGCGAAAAGTAAAAGGCGGAGAATCCCTCGAAAAAAAGGCGGCAAATCGCGCAGAAGCTCTTTATTACTTTTTGCTGCGCTTGAACTGCAAGAAGAATCCAGGGATATTGTGTACCTAAATTCCACTTAAGGACCAAGACAAGCGGAGCCCAGATCCTGTTGAGGCAGAGTAAGAGGTAGTTTAATTGCTCGACCATAGGGAGACGTAGTAAAATTGCTTACTTAGTGCTTGCACTAAGGAATGATTCGCGATTCCCAGATAGCAATAGCAATGCGGCTAAAGCGATGCTAAGCGCACAGACAGAGAAAAAAAGGGATTGATTTCGAACGGGATTCCCCAATTGCAATGGATTCGCGAGCAGAGCCAAGGAACTGATGTGTAGCATCGGGGCCGCGGGATCAAGCTTCGGGCTAGCTTAAGAGTGGTCGAGCTTGTTCTCACCCTATGAGAGAAGGATCGGGATTAGCTCATTCACTCCTAAACTCATTCAGCGTCTGGGGACGGATAAGAATTACAGAGGGGCGAGATACTTTCTATACTGGTTGTCGAAAAAAGAAGGAAAATCCTATCCCTGTAGGAGTGCTTGAAAGGATATTACTATGTGGTTGTCAAGCTCGTATCTCAGAGTAGAGGGTAACGAAGTCGCTCGACTGAAAGGAGAGGGTAACGAGACGGAAGATGTGATAGTTCGGGGTGTCAACTAGAGCAAGCTATCCCGCATGGAACGAGAAACTCACGCCCAGTAGAGCTATATGCGTTCAGAGCTGCAGCTTGCATAGAGCCGGTCTCCCATGAGCGTAAGATCCTATCGTCTATAGACATGACTCCACTTTAGAGGAAATAACATAGGGACAGACAAGCTCTTAGGGTAGGGTTAAAACTACTGAAATAGCCTGATCGTTATGTCTAAACTTCTTCCAGATTGAATGAGTTAATGAGATAATCCTTCTATGTCTCACACGGCAGATAACTCAGTTAGATAAAGGTAGTTTACTTGCTTAGTGCGAAACCCTGCCTGTCCCATGATAGAACGAATTGGGCAACCTTAGCAGCTTCTTCTTGTTTAGCGAGGAAAGCCTGTTACGAGTAAGTGGAGGGGCGCAGAAATAGCTAGAACTGAATGCGGAAAGTATGGGAAAACATCTCGTAATGTATTTAACCAGAAAATAGATTATGCTCCTGCGAAAGTATCTACTCGTTACGGAATCTTAGGTGTCAAAGTGTGGATTTCATATAAAAAAAAAAGGGACGTGCTATATCCGAAACGGACGAAATATAGTAAATATCGTAAAGGCAGATGTAGTAAGGGTTGCAAACCGGACGGTACACAACTTGGTTTTGGGAGATATGGCACTAAAAGTTGTAGAGCTGGTCGTCTTTCATATCGAGCCATTGAAGCAGCGCGTCGGGCTACAATCGGACAATTCCATCGTGCTATGAGCCGAAGAAATAGTAAGATATGGGTAAGAGTTCTCGCAGATCTCCCTATTACCGGGAAACCTACAGAAGTAAGAATGGGAAGGGGAAAAGGAAATCCTACGGGTTGGATCGCTCGTGTGTCCACGGGACAAATCCCATTTGAAATGGATGGTGTGAGTTTGTCAAATGCTCGACAAGCCGCTACATTAGCGGCGCATAAACCATGTTCGTCAACCAAGTTTGTTCAGTGGTCGTAACGTAATTGGTTAGCGGGGAAAACCGGGCCGGGATTCAAAAGAATTAGGCGAAGTGTTTGTTCCTGAACGACGGAAGTGGAAAGACACTAAGGGAGAGGGATATATTCCTTGATTTTAGTAATCGCCGAGATTGTACGACGAACCCTTTTGTTCCAGGTGTACGACCCTGATACGTTACGGTTTTGATCCGCCGGCCCGGTTTATAAAGTGATAGTAGTAAGAATAAATAAGAAAGATAAAAGCTCAGATTCAGGAAAGGAGGCTTTATGGGAGAAAGGAAGAAAAGTATGTATGTATCTGGGGGGTGGGGGTGGAAGGAATTGGCAGAATTCTTTTAGGTCCCAATGAGGGGGGACCGGGTCATGCGACGGATGCAAGCTAGACTTTTAAGTAAAAAATCCAAGATTTCATAGAAGAAGGAAAAATCGACGTGGTGGATGAACAGGAAGCTCCTAAGAACCCCAACGATAAAATGGGAGTTTTTAAGAACCCGCTCCCTAGTCACGCTCTGGTCTCAACATGCTGGGCCGAGGAAGTGTCCGATTTCCAACAGCCCCCTACCATCACTACAATTAAAGCTATTAATACTCTCTGGCTTTGTGAGGAAGATCCCTCCCACTGGATCATCATGACCCCTACGTTCCGGCTTTTCAAAAGGCGATCCGGAAGAAGAATTCAAAAAAGGGATAAGGCTGCAAGAAAGAACCTAGAGAGGAAGTTCCGCCGAAACGAAAGAAGAAGAGGAAATGCCGCTCAAAGGAGAAATGCTGCCGGAAGAAGAGGAAATAAGACTCGAGTCTCTGGAAATGTTTCAAGAGGGAGTTCCATGGGAAGAGGAAAATTCAGAAAAAGAGAAAGAAAAGAAGAAGATTGAATGGATTATCCCGAACCCGCCTCCGCCGCCGTCGCACGAACCATTTATGATGACCGCGTCTGGGTGGATTGTGGTGCTACCATTCCTTTAGGATACCGTTCGGCTTCAGTAAAAATTCTTCCCCTTTAGTTTTTATAGATATTGAGTTTGTACGGTAACTCAACTTTGAGTATGGAATTTACTTTGTTGGTTGAGTGGAGTTACGGTAGTTCAATCTATAAAGGAAGGACTGGAAAGGCAGACTCGATCCTTTCAGTCTCGAGGGATGGCTATTCCTGTTCTGACTGGCCGGGACTCAAACTCAAGGACCTGTTCTAAGGCTGGGAATTGAGCTCTTCAATGGCCTCCCTATGGCTGTTTTGAAGGTTCCTTTCCCCAGACCCCGGGGGGAGGAGCTGTAGAGAAGGCAACCGCCCTCGCCCGAGGGTAAAGAGCATCAATAGTGAGTTCTCTACTATATAAAGAGCTATAAAGAATCTAGAAGGGTCTTTTAAGAAGCCTTAAGGATAAAGAAAAAGAGAAGTAATAGGAGTCTAATAAGGATAGCTACGATAGAAGAGTTCCGACCAGAGATACAGTAACGAAGGAAACAAACTAGTTGTTTTTAAGCGATCTCGATCTCGCTTCCGCTCCGGGCAGTGAAGAGAGAAGACGGAAACGGATTCTCTCTTGCTTTCGTTCCTCTATCCGTGGTAAGAGTGAATCCCTTTCGGTATCCTCACTTGATCTAACCTAAGAACTTGATCAAAATAAGACTTCGGACCGGAATAACTTTACTTTATCATTCCTCCCCCCTGTAATGTAAAGTGTTTTTTCTCCTCGCTTCGTTCCTTTACCTGCTCAACCAAGATTTCTCTTCCTGTAAGAACAGATGCTAGCACTAATAACAGCTAAGTTGTCCAATCTGCTCATTAAGAGAAATGAATGCAAGTAGGTAAACAACAGGGAGTCCCTGACTTCAAGACACATGGTGAAGAGCACCGGTCAAGCTCACACACAAGAGGGAAGGAACGAAAGATTGATTGATCTGCTGCTAGTGCTTGTTGTTAAAGCAGCTTTCTGTTTTCTCTTAATGTTACAAGGTTGATCTAAAAATCGTAAGTATAGTTACGGTTGTTTCCCCTATGAGTTGAGCTAGAAGCAGTTAACAAGATTCTCAAGTTACTGTTTTTAATTCAGGGTAAATGTTCAGTGGCTATCTTCTCGACTGTCTGCTTTACGGAACGAACTCAAGTGTGATTGAAGTAGCGAGGTTCTGAAAGAAAGGGGCTCCTCCCCACAAAAGCTCTACTGAGCTGGGCACAGAAAGACTGTCTGTCTACTCTAAACTTCAAGATCATGAGAGGGAGTTCCGTTCTCATTCATTCGACTAGACTGAGCGAGAGATTGAGTGTGAACAGCTTCCTATCAGACTACTAGTTCAGTCAATAATCCTCGTTACTAGGCTCGGGCCCAGGTTCTCTGAGTAGACGGGTAGGGGCTTGCTCCGCTCCGTAGTCGAACACTTGGTGCGACCGGATGCTAGTGCGCTTATCTCACTCAATCTTTCTGACGTCTGGGTGCGAGAAGCAAAGGTTATGAAATAAAGGCACCGAAGGTGTGCAAGGTAGAAGGAAAGGTAAGACGAGACATCTACCGAACATCACTTCCAAGCTTCACATTGGGGAGATAAAGTGGATTTGTTCAAGCGTACAATGAACATGTGAATGAACATAGAATATTAGCACATGAATTCTAGGTAACCGTCTACTCTTTCTGTCTAGAGGACAGAGCCCCGAGCGCTAACCTAAAGGCCTAAGTGGAGGCATTCCTCTGCTAGTCCTACTCGTGCTTTCGCTTGTCTTTCCGGCCTCACTTGATCGGGCTGTATTTCCTGACCTGACTGACCTCTCGGGTTACCACTGGACTGTGAGGGCTGCTTACAGCTCCAAACCAAAGAGGAATCCTTTGGCCTGCAAGCCGATGCTTTGACTGCATTGACCACTTGGTGGGGCTGCTGCTTACCGAAGCCTCTTTGCTGACTTTTTCAATCTGGTTAAGGTCGACGAAAGCCCTTTCTTGTGTCTGACCTTTCTCCGATATCTGAACCACCTAAGCCAAAGCCATCGTGAGAAACAGTGGTGAAGCTGGGTTCTGAATGAAAACAGAGCGAGCAGGGAAGAAGAAGGAAGGGGAAGGAAGTGACATACTTCATGTACCCGCTGTTGTCTCCATAAGCGCTGGTGCTCTAATACTAATTACTAATAGGCATTCGCGGACTAATCTTGTACGCCTTTTAGGTTGTTGCGCCTTATCCGCCTCTTTGAGGTAATTACCAGTCTTAGTTATAGCAGTAGGAATGTGATCTTTGCCTTATCCGGATCTATCTACACTGTCTCAGCTCGTGCAAAGCGGTAACTATCTGAAGGAAGGGTACGGAGTTGATCCTCGCACCGAACTCTAAGCGCTAGTTGAACCTTCTTCGGTCTCTTTCAGCGGCGGGGACTCTCTTAAAGATGGTATTCGTTGCGCTTTCCTCTGACAGTTATGCCCCAAATGAGGGGGGGCAACCGCAAGGAGAGGAGGCTGGCGGTCAACCTCTCGGGGGCATGGGGCCGGCATCACCCCTGTGCGGCCCTTGGTTAACTGTCTCGTTTCCTCCCGTCATATTCATTATCGTTCCGTCAAAGATCCCGAAAGCGGCTAGAAAAAAAACCAAAAGGAGCCATCCTTCACGGGCTAAGCCCCTACTCAACAGGACTTTTCTCCCAAGAGAGAACCCCATTTTCGAAAGTAGGGACTGAAAAAAATCCATTGAGCCGAGTTTCAGACAAAGAAGATAGAAAAGACTGGACACTGTTGCTACAAAGAGGAAAGGCATCGCAGCCTTTGGCCCTATCTTAAGAAGCGATCGAAATAACTCTTGCATGTTCACAGCAGTTAAGTAAATCAGCTTCCACCACCACAACCTCAGCGGTCATGATGACAACATCCCCCGCAATTCAACTTGAGGGTTACCGGTCAAGGTATATTAAGGATTGGGCGAATAGTAAAGCTCGAGAATGCCGCTACCCCGTTTTTATTTGATAGGGGGGAGTATTGGCAGGGGGTTAAAACCGCCCTGGATGAAGCGACCTCTCAGGGGGAGTATAACCGCCTACTGGATTTCGAAAATAGGGATCTCCGGATTCGGGAGCAGAGGCATTCGTGCTATTGCCTTTTCGAACAGGTGCTTTCTGAGCATCCGTCCTTGGCGGAAAGAGCCCCCTACGATCCTAAAGAAGTCTTTTTTGATTTCGTTTCCGAGGCGCGGAACGGGCTGGACGCCCATCAGGAGTGGAGCCCTCGGGAAAAGGACTTCCGAGAACTAGAATTTTTAAGTGGACTTCAAAAAGGCCTCCGAGAAAGGGGCGCCAACTCACTAGTTTTAGCTCGGATTCTGCGGCTATAATAACATCATAGCCGATCCAATTCAATAGCTTAGGTTCGATCCACTAGCAGACAAAGAATTATGTAAGAAAGAGAGGCGTGATGTATCGGGCAGTCTCCCAGCATCAATTGCAAGTGATATGTGTGTGCCCCCCGTTGTTGAAGTCTCTTGCGGGTATTGTTTGATCTCTGGCTGTGACTCCTTCTTTCTCCCACGCTTTCCGTTGGTCAACAACCAACCACAACTCACTATAATTCTTCAAAAATCCTACAGGCTTGACGGAGTTAAGCTGTCTGGAGGGAATTTTTTTGTATCAATCTATATCTATATGTTTAGACGAATCCTTTCGTTTGATGAACCCTATCTTCAATCAAGTTCCAGCGACAATATCGCTTTTCTTGAGTCCCTTTTGAATGATTTGACCATAAGCGGAGTACAAGGTGAAGCCTATACAGAGGCTCTGGAGCTAGCGGGGCTGGTCCCCAGCCCACTTGAGCAATTTGCCATTCTCCCATTGATTCCTATGAATATAGGAAACTTGTATTTCTCATTCACAAATCCTTCTTTGTTTATGCTGCTAACTCTCAGTTTGGTCCTACTTCTGGTTCATTTTGTTACTAAAAACGGAGGAGGAAACTCAGTACCAAATGCTTGGCAATCCTCGGTAGAGCTTATTTATGATTTCGTGCTGAACCTGGTAAACGAACAAATAGGTGGTCTTTCCGGAAATGTTAAACAAAAGTTTTTCCCTCGCATCTCGGTCACTTTTACTTTTTTGTTATTTCGTAATCCCCAGGGTATGATACCTTATAGCTTCACAGTTACAAGTCATTTTCTCATTACTTTGGGTCTCTCATTTTCTATTTTTATTGGCATTACTATAGTGGCATTTCAAAGAAATGGGCTTCATTTTTTAAGCTTCTCCTTACCCGCAGGAGTCCCACTGCCGTTAGCACCCTTTTTAGTACTCCTTGAGCTAATTCCTCATTGTTTTCGCGCATTAAGCTCAGGAATACGTTTATTTGCTAATATGATGGCCGGTCATAGTTCAGTAAAGATTTTAAGTGGGTTCGCTTGGACTATGCTATGTATGAATGATCTTTTATTTTTTATAGGAGATCCTGGTCCTTTATTTATAGTTCTTGCATTAACCGGTCCGGAATTAGGTGTAGCTATATCACAAGCTCATGTTTCTACGATCTCAATCTGTATTTACTTGAATGATGCTACAAATCTCCATCAAAGCGGTTATTTATTTATAATTGAACAAAAGCGAGGTTCTGAAAGAAAGAAGGTCCATTTTTCCACGTAGTTCGTCGGTCAAACCAACGATTCTCTTCTCAAAGTAATAGAGAGATCTTTTTCTAGTTAGACTTCTATCAATGCAATGAAAGAACCATCCCTTCCTATTTGTTTGTCCTGTCAGATAGAAAAAAAGAAATTTTAAGCCCTTCTTTACCACTTTAGGGGGTGGGGGTGAAGGGGGGTTTACATACAACCGAGGCAAAGTGGTTTATGAATGAAGGGATCGAAGAGATTATGGCGGATCTTCCAAATGGGTCTCTTCTTTTTTTTATCATTCCCTTCGCTATAATTTTTTCTTTAATTAGAGTGGGGCGTATACCTCAATTAAATCTTGAGACGACTCCCACTCTAGTTTTGGATACACTAAGGGATCACATCAGTTTTCAGCTAGAAACTTTATTACAGCTGTTTTATGGCGAAGAGTTTCGATTGCCCGAGGAATTAGGCATCGAAACCATTGGGGAGCATATCTACGGAGGTATTAACGACTTAACAACCTTACAAGAAATCCTCCTGGATCTATTAAATCAGGGGATACAAAGCCCCCATTTTCACCAAGCCATCCATTTGGTTATTCAGCATGGGGTGTAATCCCTATGTTCATTATTATATCCGTAAGCAACTTAGTGCAACATGGCAAATTTCATCGAAAGGAATCAGCAAAGAAAAGAAAAAGTCGATACAGGTCATTTGAAAAGCAAGAAAGTAGCACACTAGTAAAGGCACTCGATTAGCCGGCAAAAGCCCTCTCCTTAATGATGTTCTTAGCTTTTTAAAAAGGAATTTTTAGAGGTTGGATCAATAGCAATAGTAGACACGCCCAGATCCTTTGCGCTTGAACGTGGTGAGGAAGGAAGATGCCCACTCCTGTTTTTGCGGCGTAACGACTGGTGCGAGTCACACATACTACCTACGAGTCTCATTCTCTCGCATTCGTCCTTACCTGTGTTCTATTCTATTGATCCAGTTTAGGCAGCTTTCAGTCTCTATAAACAAAATGGAATATCTTTTCCACAAGGTTTAGAATCCTAAATGCCATCTTTGGCTGTTCTGGCTGTGAACGAATTCCCTATTTCGTAATAGAAAGGGACTTATTCAACATATGGCTATGAATCAATACCCGGATAAGCCCTTTAAAGCTGTGAGGTATTAAGGGCAATGCTAGTATGGGACTTCTTATCCCTATTGGAGAGAAAAGAATAGGCAAGCTGCTTGGGGCTCCCTGGGTTTGCTAGATTGGACACAGATATTATACCGTGGGGCACGAAATCCTTATTCCTTATCATTAATAGCCTAAAATGTTATTAGCTTATTCAATTCCCTAGGAATTAGTCATAGCGGGCATATCTCCATCTCCTAGTTATAGTTCGAGGAGAAAGGAAGAAGGAGCAGCTATTGAAAAAAGGAAAATATCATCCCAAGAGTGCGAAAGACGGCTATTCATCAGGCAAGGAGCGCTTCCTCTAGAGAATCTGGAATATGTCCGAACGGATTTCCCCGATACCGGAGCAGCTAAAGTAAGTAAAACTCTCCGAGGAGGTTTAATCAATAGGAATAGGCAGATAATGCCCAATAGGGTCTTTGGCCGTTTTATCATCTATAGAATAAGCTGTTTTCGAATAAGCTGGAATCGGTTGTTCAAAAAGGGATTGCACTCAGGCTGGATCACTGACTGGATGTCCGAGGGTAAGGTAAGCGTGTGGAATAAAGATAAAAGGCTTTTCGCTTAATGTTATTTGCTGCTGCCGCATAAGATGAATGGGAAGCTAATTAAGCTATTATTCTTTCCTTTCCGCGACATGAAAGCTAAGATGTGAGTCTTGCAGCTATTATCTTTTTTAGTGCAAGTTCCGCTTAAGAATCTTATTGACAAGTCTTCTTCCAGCGGATGAAGTCAGGATAACAGCTATTTGACATGAAGTACAGCATTGCGATAAAGTCTATATAGAATAGAAAGAAAACCTTTGGGGCGAAGAAAGAATGAAGCGACTGAGTCTGCTCCTGATTCTAGCGAAAGTTCCTCGAGGATAGGAAAACTTCCCCGAAGGCAAGGCGGGAAGGTGAGCCTACTAAAGGGAAAGGAGGCGCTGAGGCGACAACCCCATAAAGGAAGGGCACCGCTCAAACTGTCTAAGGCTTAGCGATTAGAGAAGCGAAGCAGGCTTACTGAGAGAAAGATATAAATAGAAAGGCAAAGAGATAGGCAAGCGATAAAGCGCATAGCAGCACATAAAAACAAAGACCTTCACGCGACGACCACGCCCGACGGGAGATGGGTGTGTGTTTGCAAGGTAACAGGCTATGACACCGATCAAGCTTAAGAATTTGTGCTGGAGGGCGGAGGCTGTAGTTCCAACTCCAACGTCTGAAGAAAGATTCGAAAATACAGACGCAGACGCCTAACCAAGAGATTCTGTTTCCCCCGAACTAACGGATTCAATTTATCTAGAATATTAAGCGACGAGGCCAGAGGATTCCGCATCTAAAGACAAAGACACAGAATATGACGGTGGGTTACGGTCAATAGTTTTTAAAAATCTTAAGACTTAATATTAGTAGAAAGAATAAAGCCCCGTGCTTTGTCACAGGGCCGAGAAGGAAGAACAATACGACAGAACAATCCCCTTACCAAAGAAGCGCTAGCGTATAGCGCGCTGCGAGGATTGCGCTTGCTGCAAAGGAAAGGTAACCTATCGTCTCATACTAAGACCTAGCCTAGCCACCGCCTTCTCTTATCTTCCCTTTCGACGTAGCTTTCGAAGCAGGACGAGAAGGGGTAAAAATCGGGAAAAAAACACATAGGATGCTTGAATGCTTTTGTTGAGCCGAATGTGGGATTGATCCATTCTATTCGCTAATTCGGCCATTTAACAAAGAAAGACGGACTATCCTGCTTTCACTGATAGCTATTGCGAATCAAAAGAGAGGAAACCCTTGTTCACTCAGAGTTCTTTCTGAAACAGAATCGAATTACCCTACTCACCTAACCCACCAAGACCGGATAAGCAGCTAACAAGAGGCTAGCAGCCCTTATCAATAGCAGCGGAGTCACGAAAATACCCCTTTTAAAGCGCGGATTCACTAGCAGTCTTCCAATTCGACTGAATAAGTCTTTTTGTGGTTAAGCTGGGGCCAGGGTCAAAAGTTTTTCCATCTCCGGGGATCAGATCAGGCAGAGCCTCTACGCTTTCTTCCTTTGCTAAAGCTACCGGGTCTTCATTTTTTAAAAATGCATTTACCTTTCTCCCCTGGGAGGAGAACCTGAATCTAGCGAGGGTGTCCTCGTAAAGTAATGAAGTTCAGTATCCATATTATAATACCGAGTGCCAGAAGGCAGATGAGCTAATCGTAGCCCTCGTCTCGTAAGGCCAAGAGTTCTGCCATTCCTCTCTGTCAACTCGAAGTCTAAGGCAAGGAACTTTCTATATTAAAGAGGGTATTCCAGGCCAGGCACCTTTCCTCATTTAAAAGCGCAATCACAACTGTCGAAGCGAGTGCTCTACTATCTCCGCTACGATAAGATGGATGGGCTTCATCTAATAGCAAAAATAGTAAAATAAGATGACATAGAAGGAAAGCTGGAGGGGAGATTCATTTAATCAGTAGTTAAGATAGCCACACCCACGGACATCAGGAAGTTAATCAGTAGCTTTGAGACTGGAGCTAGTGGCATAGATTTACTTTTCATCTTTCGAGCCCAAGCCCCTTCATTCTAATAATAATGAAGCCGGTAGGCCCAATCCGCTTATCATTTCTCAGAACAGCGGCCTACCGCTGACTGACTTTATTTCCATAGGAGATCCGGTTGCTTTCCAATACGAGTGGCAAATGCGTGCACCTCTTTCAGAGCCTCTTTGAAAGCCTTGCTTGGGCCTTCCCTGATGCCCAGAGTCTTATCTCTGATGGTCTCATTGAGGATGTCATTCTCTTGTAGAGTAACAACACCTCTTCTCGCTGCAGGTTGGTCAATACCTGCAGCGAACACAAGGAACTGTTGTCCAGAGATCCCGCCCAAAAGAGTTATGGGTTTACCAAACTCTGTTTGGGTACCAAGTATTGGGACCTGGTAATCTAGACCCTTCTCTGCGACTAGATCATATAATCTCCATAGCTGTCCAAAACGGACTACTACTGGATCCTCTCGAGTTGCTTTCCAGCGACTAGAGACGATAGGCGCATTGAAGAATTCTTCGATCGAGACTGCCGGATCAATAGCCGTCGTCAAGTACCACTTGACGTACTTAAGCCATAGATTAATCTACCCACGCATCACAGTAATCTCAGACAGTACCTGCTGACACTCATCTTCATAGAGGTCAGTAGGCACTGTCTTAAGATCTGTAGGCTTATAAGCCTTCCGCAGGCGATCTATAAGAAAGCCTCGGAGATACGGATTAAGTGGACGACCGCGGCCAAGACGACAAATATCCTAATGGCTGACCTACAGCGAAATTCACTACAGGTCGGCCCTTGGCAAAAGGATATTATACAGGAACACCAGTATTCGGAGGACGCTCAATCTGGTTTGTAACCACATGAGGGTCCGATGGATGAACAGGTGACCTGCAGAACGGTACCTTAAATAACGATAAGGAGAGGATAGAGGTAACAAAACCTTCAACCTCCCTACCGAAAAGGACCGCTAAGACGTCTCCTTGTAGATATAAGGGCCACCTATCGTGGCAGATTTAAAATCATAAGATGAGACATGTTCCGCTCCAACCAAACGGTCCAAGGGTGAGACTTTATTATAAGTCCCATCCATGGGCAAAGTTGATAAAGCTTTCATTAACCAATCATGAAGAGGCTTTAGCAACCGTTGGTTGACGTAGTTGCCAATGGCAAATATCCGACGTTTACCAGCACCTGAATCGGTGGACTGGGCTAGTCTCCCGGGAGAGCCAAAGCTAGGGATTCCTTATGCCCTATTTTCTTCGACCTGGGATTGGCAAAGAGGGTAAGAATCCCTCATTGACCAAAGAGATATATCTCTATTTCCTGGGTCTAGGGCATATCGAATGAAAGGTGACCAGAGAGGGTAACCGAAACCTATAGGATATGCATCTATATCGTTAGATACAAAATGCAGTTCATAGGCAAGGAACCACTCTATTTCACTTTTTATATTGAGAAAGATCCCTTTCTTATCCTTTCGCGCTTGCCCTCTATCAGAAGGTATAGCCTTCCAAGTGGGTTCCCATGTAATCCCTTGACACATAGGGATGGTTAGCGCACTCTTCCAGTACCGCGAGATCAGTTTAGGGACATGACTCATGAAATCGTCAATAACAGATTCCATTTTGTCATAGTCCTTAAATGGTGATGTGATAGACCTTAGAATCGAGTGATCAACCTTCTTTGCAAGGCGGACAACTCGACACAAGGAAAAGTAATAAAAAGATATCTTTACTAACACATCAGCACGACCATCCCTTTTGAGGATTAATTTCCTGTGAAAGGATGGTATAATCCGCGGTAACCCAGAGCCGGTTAAGGAAACTGGCACAGGTAAGAATCCCTTAGGTTGAGGGACCCCTGCATACGCTTTCTGTAAGCAGACTGCTGCTTGTTTTAGATAAAGAGCAGCAAACAAACAAGGGTCCGGATTTCTTCCTAAGCCTTATCACCTGTTTGGCTACGAGGTGAGCTCCAATACATAGCTCCTTGGTCAGACCATCAGTCACAACTAGTTGGACCTTCTTAAGGATTCCAACTAGCAGTGCAAGATCTTCCAGAATCTTGTACCACTTGATGGTCCTCAAGGACAGAAGTTTTTCAAACAGACAACGAGTAGTAGTCATAAGAATTTTATATTATGGTTCCTACTCCAGGTGCGACCTGGGACAGTTATAGCATACGCCAACGTTTACTATAATCCGTTGGGCTAGCTTCCCCGTCACCGCCCATCCAAGATTATCCTCAAGGATTTCTCTTGGTGACACTACAAGTGTCAGTCTGAATAAACATTCTGCCTTGGGAACACCAAGACTCGCCTAAATGGCACCATGTTTCAGGTGTCGTGGGGGGGTACCTAAGCAACCTAACTAGGACTCCATGTGTCTTAGAGTAAGGTTAATCAAGACATATAAGCAGAGACCCTTCCGAAGAAAGGAAGCTGCATACCGTCGTGATCGCCTTCGGGCGACCTCATGACTGTAAAACAAGTTTGACAATCATTGGCCGCTAGGGTGGTCAAACCCTACACCAACAGGATTTCTCCTGTCGATGCCCCATCTTAATACTAGAAAGAGACTTTCAGCTTTCACTCTTGGGACTGTGACCATTTGCGCTTATTTAGTGTTCGTATTGCTTGGTCTCGGCTGTTACGTTCTTATAGATCAAGTCGGAGATTTTTCTTATAGTCTCTCGCTTGGCTTCTTCTCACGAATTGGATTCGAACCAATATCGACGCTACTTTCCCTTTAGTAGATCGTGAGGGGGGGTTCCACCCTACTGTCCAGGTAGAGTGGAATTAAGCTAGGCGCCCCTCCCACCTTTCGGTGAGATATTTTGCCTTAGCACCTGAGCAGAGCACGTCAGTCTTTCCAATCTACTCAGTCCAATTGCAAGACACAGATTCTCCCCCACACTCACCAGTAGACTAGCCAAGGAGGAGGGGGAGGGGGCGCCTCCTCGACAACGGGAGGTTGAACCACTTCATTTATGAAATCCGCTGCGCTGGACGAGGCTCCGTCGCACGCAGCTATCTCACAGAATAGCCCCATACCTATCACGAAAAAGAGAACTCTTTTTTTTCCTATAGTAGTTCCACCATAAACAATCCTTCGCAGGACTCGAGAAGTAAACAGCGAGTGAGGGATTCATTCCTTTTGATTCAATCGACCTTCGAAGAAGATTGAGATGGGGGGCTACCATTCTAGATTCGACCATAGACAAAAATTACATCCTACTATACTATAGGGGGCTTAAACTATTAGACATTAAAGGTTGGGGGTTAACTCACATCAAAAAAGAGGAGCGGCGAAGCAGAATTGTTTTGGGTTTTCCCTCGCCGCTACCGTATATCTCCGCGGTAAGATGCGATCCGAAAGGAACCGAATTCGAAACATTGGATATGCCAATGATTCGGGAGGGGGATTGGTTGTGCGTGCTGACCTCCCCCCTTTGCATTAGTTTCTGTCTTCTGCTTCTGTTGCTGTTGTTTGGGACGGTTACATGAGATCATCCGATCTCAATGTTGCGTGCGAAATGCATTTCATGATCCGCGTTGTACGAAATTTTTCTCCGTCGGGAACAGCTTTTTTCTTCCTATGTCCGAGACCTTGCTTTCCGCTATGCTATATAGGTGTGCTACAATCGCATTGCATGAGAGAGGGCATCGTAAGTAGCATGCGGAGGAGCTAAGATACGCCCCATCTTACTAATAATAATGAAGGGCTGAAGAAACACACTCTTTTTTTGGGTAGACCCTTCCCAGGCAGAACCAATTCCTTAGTGGCTCGCTAGCCGGCCATGGCTATCCTTTAGTTAGTGCTGGACCGCTTCACCGCTTCAAAAAGTATGTCTTCCTGTAGCCGCCATTTACTTGACTAACCAACCTGAGCTATCGTAAGGTAACCATAGGTTGACTGCCGAAGGGTCTCGGTTCTTACCAAGCGAAGCGATCTTTGGTTGCAGCGTGAAGGGGTCTCAAGCAAGTGCTCATTGGTGAAAAGACCGGCAGCAACGACGGATCTCTCTTATTCTTATTGGCAACAGCAACCGACCCCGAATCAATTAGGGTCCTTTTCTGCTGATTGACACTGATCGTTGCGCCGCTCGGCCGGCGCTTCTCCCCCTATCAGGTAAGGCGGTATCGATCGATTTCTCCGTCCCATTCATGGAGGGTACCCTGAGCCCTTACTCTACCATTATTATAGGGGTATGGGATGAAGGAGTCTCTATTGCGAATCATATAGCAATTTAGCTGTTACTGTACTGAACTTTTAGGTGAGGTGATAAGGGTTACCTTTGAATAGTTAAGATGGGCTGGAAGGACTCGTCCAGAGCAGAAATCGAATATACAGATGGAATGGTTCATCAACATGCCTTGGGAGCATGAGAGCGGGACCCTTTGGTAAACAAAGAATCCTTAATTGTATTGTAGGGCTAACCCACCCCCCCAAAAAAAGGATAGAGTCAAAGGTTCTTCCAATCTTTCGTATTTGGATATGACTAGAAATCTGTAACCTTTATCCCAATGGATGCAACCTAATTCAATTACCCTCCCACTGTAAACTATTCCTACCTAGAGATAGAACCTATGGGAGAAAGAATGGTTAATAGAAGGACTGCAACGGCTACTAGACCAAATTACCCCGAGACTGCTACGACATCGAAAGCAACTTCAACTCGCTCGAAGGCTTGAGGAGATGGTTAGACTTCTACTTAAATGATATGCGCTACGGTAAATTGTACTGTAAATGCCATCGAAGGAAACTGGCCTGGAAAAGAACTGGCTTTGACTTCCAAAGAGGTTGGGGTTAGACTCCTTTAGGGAGAATATATAGAACGTGAACGTTAGCTCGAAGGCAAGTCAAGAAGGAACGGAGAGTTTCAAATTCAAATAAAAACCTGGCATCCGACGATTATTTTATTTTATAGCAGACTTTCTTTTGTGCCAAAGGGAGTTAGAATGCGCTTTGGTTCACAGGTTGGGTGGTCTATCCCTATCTAGGTAGGCTTTTCGGCATTGATTAGGTACGAGCGAGAGTCTGATTAAGATTCTGCTGGAACTGCGCTCTCTATTAAGAGCAGAGAAGACTTCGAACTTCAGAGATAAAAAGAATAGTCTAGTGTGTAGTTCCTTTGTGCCCAGAGGACTTGAAAGAGCTTCGGATTCTAGTGATCCTCAATTCAAAGTCGTCATTCGCTTGACCGAGGGCTCGTTGGTCTTGGTTTATATTCCAGACATGACGAAAGAGGATGTTGTTGATCCACTCGCTTCAACTTAAAGAGAGCGCTTTCTCACCTGCCTCTTTCCCGGCTTCCCTATCTGATGATTAGGATGATGCCTGAACTGGAACTGGTTTCATCCCTACTAGTCACCGATGTTGGTGCCTTTTCATATCCTAATTCGTACTCACAAGCCCATGAAAGGGAAGGGAATCACGTTAGAGATAGCGAGAGCACAGAGACTTTTTGTGCTGGAGTTGGACTAAAAGGAGTAAGGATGGATATTAGGACTCAGAGCATAGCTTAAGGAAGGAAGCTGAGGGAGTTCTGTGGTGAAGGACTACGCGCTGCTAATTTCCATCTTTGCACAAGTGTCTGTTGATGATGGAATTCAGCCCAAAACATCCATGTCAGATCTAGCAAAGCTGAAACCTGTGACGGGAGCACCTTCTTGCTGCTGAGGATCATAATTGGCCGGAGGCGCAGCCTTGTTATAAGCGGGTCTGGGCGGAGCTTCCGCTGGGTTTTGCGGTTGCGATTGGGTAGGAGGTTTTTGAGTGGGTTGGGGCCCCCTGGATGGCTTGCTGATTCCGGGTGCTCCGTTGTCTCAGTGCATTCTGCTGTGCTTGAACCGCATTAATTGGATCCGGAGTGATGGTAACCTCTTGAATTGGCTGCTGGGTCCTTAGGGTATTCTTCGGCTTGCCTTCTCCCCCATTAGAACTGTTCCTGAGGAAAGTGATAGACCCGTCTTTTATACTCCTCTGCATGCGGGCAGCTCGTTCAAACAGTTGAGGGAATTTTCGGCAATCTCCTAGCACCATCGCTTCCTTGATGGGCCCATGCAGGTTATCGATAACCATCTGTACTGCATCTTCCTCTTATATGTTTCATTTTGCTTTAGCTGCTAAATTCCTCCATCGGTTAACAAAGGTAATGAATTCAAAACCGGGCTGAATTTTTTCATTCACCAAATCACAAAGATTGGGGGATGTTCCACCTGGTGGAACTACTGGCTGGTGAATCTGTCAATCACATCGTCAAAACTACGTAGAGCATCAAGGGGGAGAATAGAGTTCTACTTGAGTGCTTCCCCTTCTAATGACTTATGATAAAGGTGGAAAAATAACCCAGACTGGGAATCAAGGCCTCGGCAATCCCCACAGAAGGACAGCAAGTGATGATATGAAATACCATTGTATTTACTAAACTTCGGTCTCTTGAACCCTTCCGGCAGAGCTACATCTGGATGTCGGCAAAAATCCTTGAATCTCAGTTTCCTCCCGTATTGGTCTGCTCTACTGCAGCTTATATCATTGCCTCAATCTCCATCTTTCCGAGAGGCTTCTCCATGGGGACCACAGAGGGAGAGAGAGGACTCGGAGGACGCACGACGCACCAGGAAAAGCTTCGGATGTCTCTAGTCAACGTGAAGCTGGGCGTACAAAAACAAGTAAATAAAGGCAAAACACCTAGAAAACCGAACACCCCGAAAAAAAGGGGGAATTTGATCAAACAAAGTATGTGCAGTATGTGATCGGAGGAAGGAATAGAAAGACTCCTAGTAATCTTCAACAACAAGGACAAACACAAGGTACAGAGACAGAGAGAGAGGCGCGACAGCCGCAAGGCACTTTTGCTTTGCTTTGATTTGATTGTATGGGGAGATGGGCTTGCGTATTAGTTGGGTTTGCTTCTACCGAGGCAATGTTCAGGAAATTCGGTTTCTCTAAAAGAGCAACCGGCTTAACCGGCTGAGCACGAGGTCCCACATTGTCTCCATCAGCGGCTAGGAAAAAGTCTTTGACTCTTCTTCTAGTTAACCACTGCTTTAGACTATTCCTACTATTCATAGTTCTCAATCTTACTTTTCTCGTCCAAGTCTTATATAGTATTGTCTTAAATAGTAAGTATATAAAGAAAGAATAAAGTAAAGCTTTCCTAAAGGGAAAGGAGTGAATGATTTGAATACTTCTTCCTCTTTCCCCTCTTCTCAAGCTCTTACTGGCGCAGATAAAGTCTTTCTTACGGCCAGACGACTTAAACACAGCGCTCTGATCTCCGACCTCCAAGGACCCAAGCAAAGGATTGACTTCGCTAACCTCAGCTTAACCGAAGTCAATATTCTAACAGAACTGGAAAGGGCATACCTTGAATACAGATCAAGATTCACTCATGCACTCTGGAACTGACTTAGGAAAGCTAGCCTTAGCCCAAAAATAAAGGAAGGCAGCCGAAAGCCCTACAAAGAATATCGCTTATGAACAGGCCCAGGGGTTGTCAGTTGAGAAGGAAGTCTTTATTGAATTGATCATAGAAAAAAAAGGATAGAAATTGAATCGTAAGTCGGAAGATCAGATGAGCGGAGAATCGGGTTCTGCTAAGCAGAAAAGCCTTCTCTAACGGGTCGATTCGAAATTGGAATGGAGTTTGAGGCTAGTGGAGCAAGCATGAATAAGAAAAGGAAAAAGCCAAAATGAGTGGAAAGAAATTCAAAGCTAAGCCACCACCACCGAATAGAACCGACGAGTAATATCCTGTCCTTCCCTACCTACTGTATTCAAGCGAACAAGTGTGTTAAGCGAATCACTTTCCGCCAGTGGTACGCACTACATGAAATCAATGCCCAGACCACTATGTGCGTAATCTATATATCTATCCTTATTGATTTCTTTCGCCTATGGAGTGTTAGGGTATTGCGAAGCTTCTCACTGGAATAGACTCGAGATTAAGCACAAGAGACGCTTGGGCCTATCACAGACAGGCTCGCAAGCTTAACACGATGAGAAGGTTCCCCACTTAACCCGAGTTTTCGGGTAGAGTAGTGGTCGCCATGCGCCCATCGGTTATAGCCGCTCGCTAGTTGGGGGCAGGAGACAGCCTTTAAGAGAAAGAAGGTCTACTGGCCCGGTACGGTGTGGTTTTGTTGGATTTCTCCGTCCGCGTACTTTCACTGGCCCTTTGAATCGATCCTGAAAGACTCCCCCATAAAGAGAAGGTTATCCGCTTATCCGCTGTTTAAGCTCGAAATCTGAACTTTCACAACCACCAACAGGAAGACAAGTCAGTCAGTATGGGATCAAAAAAAGTCTTTTTCTGGTCAAGTTCCAGCTCTAGATAGGGAAGGACGACGAAAAGCACGAGTTTACTTTGAGGTAAAAAAGCCGACGGTGCCTAATCTCCTCGGATATCATCGGTCATCGTTCTCATCGATGCGATGACCAGACATGTCACACCATCCCTCGCTGCCCTAACTCACCAATCCCTAGCATCTGCCTAAGTGGTATCCTATCACGGAGGCTAGTAAGTAGGCTTTTCTCATATTTGTCACTCTCCACCCAGTATATCCTCCGATGGAAGGGGTACTATCCAATTGTCAGTAGCTTGATTACTGTCTGGCCTTTATCCCTTGCTCATAAAAAACGGATATGGGAAAGGTTGGTGAAAGTGTAAACTAGTGACCTCGGAAGATAGGTGGGCCATATCCAGTCCAGAATGCATTAGACTAACTGCATTGGTACCGAAACATCTGATCAGGCCGTCTGGGGTATATGATATGACAGGTCGTTGTACTAATGATCGGTAGGTGGGACTGATACCTAACTCGGGTATCTATCCCTGTGGAGGGCCCCCATTCAATGATCAGATATGTCCATGGGATTAGGTATGAAATGGGCCATACCAACTTGTTGCTTGAACAAATCCTAGTGGTAGGGCTCCTCATATGGTTAGCCTCCCTGACCCGTAGCGTAGATTGTGGAATGGGATTGGGAATCTATTATAGTATTAACCGAATTTCGGAGGGGGTTCCAATTCATATCCGAGCGTTGGTGCACTTCCCATCTGTTCCCGGGCTTTGACGTAAGGCCTGTAGACCGAGCCTCATATCCCTGACTTCAGAGTCCTACGGTCTTCTTTCTTCTCCCTAATTCTCTGTGAGAACGAATCTTAACCCTTGGTCTTTTTCTTCCTCCTGACTCTCACTTGGAAGCAAGAGATGAAGACGTAAGCCTTCCTTATGATCGATCACCCTTTCCCGCTGGTCCAGTCAGTTTTTCTTTCTTCACTTCCTTCCGCTTAGCCGATAGTGGGCACTCTAATAATTTTTTAAGTAGGCATCTATGAAATCACTAGGGCTGCCTCTTTTCAGCTCTTTCTTAGGCTCTCTCGAGTGGGTTTGCACTCTGTTATGCTCTTAGTTTATCTTCTCTTGGCTTCTTTCTATGGATTAATCCTTGTTCTACGCTCATGCTCTTTCCATGAGGAAGACTTGCCCTTGATGATGGAACAACGGCTACCTCGGTCTCCTATAGCTAAACCATCCTAAAGAGCCAGCCAAAGGACCCGCATGCTCGGATCTTGTATCAGGATTAGCTTCTATAGGAATATATATATAATAGGGAGAAGCTCTTGCGGAAATATTGCCAGAAAGGCGGGTGGTGGGAAGGATAGACTATATATAGTAGATCCGACTTCCTCGACTGAAAGGTGAGCTACGGGGTCCAGGTTAGTTGATCTATTAAGAAGGTGAAAGAGCTTCCCTGGGCTTACAGCTCGTGAAGTGAGTCCGCTTTTTATAACCCTTAATGCCTTCTAACGCATTCTACTAATCTTCGACCACCCTACAGTTAACAACAAGGAGAAAGGCAAAGGCTTTGATTCCTGAACCTCCCATTGTGCCATCCTGCTCTCCAAACTACAAAGAGAAGACAGCTCCCATGCTTTCATAGACATCAAGAACAGCAGATAATATCCGCCTTAATCTTTATATAGGTTGCCCCTCTTCTTCTCTCCTAGCTATCAGAATAGGAATCGCTATTCGTGGAAGAAAACCGGACTCTCTCTTATGGATTTGTATGGCTTTGCCTGCCGCCTTTCACCCGCTTCTCTAAGGAAAAAGTCTAATGTCATGTTGATGCCATCAGAATCTAAAGGATTGATCGAAATAAGGGCCCGTAGGCAAAAAAGTCTTCCCTCGGCTCGGTAGCTAGTTTGGTGATGGCAATGAGCATCCTTCCCGCCGACCACTTATAAAGACTGTCTCTAGAGAAGCTCCAAAGCAGGATAAGAGAGCCAGTAACAAGCAGAACAAAGACGCGCCGCCACGCGGGCGGGCAGAGCTAAGGGAAGAGAACAGCTACTACAGCTGAGAATCGCCCTAACCTTAGCGAAAGCACTTGATTTCGCCCTTCCTTGATCAAAGACTTTCAAGCTCTCTTCTATAGGAAGGAATAACTATCGATGTAGGATCTCTTTCAAGTAAAGTACAATATCGACTTTCATTCCACTTTATCAAACTAGAGTAAGGTAGCGAAGTAAAATATGCATTAGAGAGTCGAATATGCAAGAAAGCCAATAGGCGCTCGTGATCTTCCTTGATTTCAGGAATGAGTAGATACTATACCTGTAACAACTCTCTTCAAATAGGCTTTCTTTGAAGGCGTAGGTGTCTTTTCATTTTAAAGTAGTCGGTGCTTTTCCATTTGATTTGCAATCCCCTTTTTCTAGTTATGCAGTTGATGATCGGATATGAAAGAACTAATCTACCTTCTATAAATAGAAAGTTGCTGCTTTCCTCTTATGAGGATTCACAGCTTGAGTAAGTAGGTAACCTAAGTCCAGTCTGATCTGAGGGAAGCAGTCCCAAGTCAGTAGCGAGTACACCACTCTGAGAGCCCAGAAACAAAGATCCCATCCCGTACCCGTAAAGCATAAGAAAAAAGTCTTTTCCTTTTTCAGAGAATGTGTAAGCACCCTAGAGTAGAGGGGGAGGCCCATTTCCTAGCCTAGTTTTAAGCAGAGCAGCACCATCCTAGTCCAGAGCAGTACCTCTCTCTATGGGCTCGAGGCAAGACAAGCAGCCCGCTTCGCTTCCTTCGTCTCATTACAGGGAAGGATAGGACCTCGGTCGGTTCCAAGGGTGAGGAAGAAGTGCCATCTGCTTAATCGGAAGAATCCGCTGAGACAAAAGCATTAGCAGAGGCTGAATCAGCTGCATCAGCAAGCGAATGCCTTTCTTAGAATGGTTCGGAAACCCAGTGAGAATCACCTTCTCACCCCGAATCCTAAGATCCAGGGAGGTTGGCTAGAAAGAGAATTTCCAAATCTAAAGAAGAGGCTGAAGCATCAGAATCCGCTGAAACAAAGGCTGAGAAAGCCAATAGCGGTTAAGCCACATCACGCTTTTCAGGGACCGATCAAAAGCCGTTTGTTTTTCGTTAAGAGACTTTTTTCTCTGATTCAAACTTAAATATTGGAGCTAGGGCTTAATTCTATGGGTAAGGTCAAGTTGATAAGCCGCCTACCTTCTTAATTAAGTTACATTACAGAGGGGCCTCCCTAACTCAAGTTGCTTGTGCCTGCTGTTACCTACCGTAGGACCTCCGTCCCCGAAGCGAAGAAAGAGGAGACCTTTTTCCTGTGTCGAAGGTTGGGTGTTAATTAAAATCACACTTTTTAATAATTTTTTTTTTCGGATGGACATAAAAGAAAAGGGTAAGATTTCCAAAAGCTATTTACGTAGGAGAATAAGTCATCGCTCGCGGCTTCCCGCTTTCAATTAGAGGGGCAGGGCATCTTTCTGTTGCCGGTTAGGTTAACCTCAAAAGTTCAATAGGGTAAGCTGCTCGCTCTAACCGAACTTTCGGGTATATATAAGTCCGACGAAAGACAACCCGCTTCTCAAAGGCGAGGTTCTGAAAGAAAGCAAGCGGTGCACTTAAATCTAAATAGGGTGGTATGGGTGAGAAAGATAAAGAGAAGATCTAGACAAAAGACCTACTCGATGGAATTAGCCAATGTGTGCTCCTAAAGTTAGAAAACGTCCCGGCAAGAGCTGTCAGAATTCATCCCAGAAGGTAAATTACTCTTTCTCTTGTGCCTGCATTCGCTATTCCTATTCCGCGAAAGCTTTTATGCCTAGCCCCAAAAAGGTGCTTCAGCTACGCTTTGGAATTGAGCTACCCAAGCAGACCAGCCCTTCCCGAGAAGAGCCAAAAGCGAAGGAGTTTCAGTAAGTAAGAATAAGATTAATGATTTGTGAAACATACTATTGGCAACATTAATCCGCCTAGCAAGAAAGAAGACTCTAGTTTCATCTCTGAATTACTTGATCAAGACGGTGCAATCGATTGAAGACTGAAGACCGGGCACTTAATGTCTAGATTGAGATCGAGATTAAGCTCCAAGTCATGTAGGTTCACGAGAAGGACGTTTGTTTTCTACCATAAACAGAGGAGTTCGGTTGCATTTACTAGGAGAAATCTTTCTCTCAATCGCTGGCAGTTGGACAAGGAAAGGCAAGAGCGAGCAGCCACACATGAACCGCGATGAACGATGTCATGATAGGCTTTCCATAACCATCTTTCCGGTAATCAAATCCTTCTTTCAGTCTCACAGGCCTCGATCAAGTACGCGTGCCACACCATTGACACTTGATTATAGCGAAACCTTGTGAATGGGTTTTCGTGCTATACACCACGTTGAGAAAGACCAACTTCCCTCTAGTCTGATGGATCGCTTTCTCTTGCGCATTAATGAATGGATCGAGGAATTGCGTATGAAAGGTTTATGGTCTATCTTATACTATCTAGTACGATCGATCAAGTCATTCAGTACAGTATCTTCGTCGGTGTAGGTCTCGGTCGTTGTAGTTGATATTGATTCTGATTAATTCGTTGTTATGATGTTCCAGTTTCCTTTCCTCTTTTGTTTGTACATCTTTCTCCCATGCATTTCGTTGGTCAACAACCAACCACAACTCACATCTTCCTGAATTGGGAGAGCAAGAACAAGTCTCTCTTCTTTTTTTTTGGGGGGGGCGGAGCAGTTAAAGAATGAACCAACCCAAATGATTGTTCTAGAATGGCTATTCCTCACAATTGTTCCTTGTGATGCAGCGGAACCATGGCAATTAGGATTTCAAGACGCAGCAACACCTATGATGCAAGGAATAATGGACTTACATCACGATATCTTTTTCTTCCTCATTCTGATTTTGGTTTTCGTATCACGGATCTTGGTTCGCGCTTTATGGCATTTCCACTATAAAAAAAATCCAATCCCGCAAAGGATTGTTCATGGAACTACTATCGAGATTCTTCGGACCATATTTCCTAGTATCATCCTGATGTTCATTGCTATACCATCATTTGCTCTGTTATACTCAATGGACGAGGTAGTAGTAGATCCAGCCATTACTATCAAAGCTATTGGACATCAATGGTATCGGACTTACGAGTATTCAGACTATAACAGTTCCGATGAACAGTCACTCACTTTTGACAGTTATACGATTCCAGAAGATGATCTAGAATTGGGTCAATCACGTTTATTAGAAGTGGACAATAGAGTGGTTGTACCGGACAAAACTCATATACGTATTATTGTAACACCTGCTGATGTACCTCATAGTTGGGCTGTACCTTCGTCAGGTGTCAAATGTGATGCTGTACCTGGTCGTTTAAATCAGATCTCTATTTCGGTACAGCGAGAGGGAGTTTACTATGGTCAGTGCAGTGAGATTTGTGGAACTAATCATGCCTTTACGCCTATCGTCGTAGAAGCTGTTCCTAGGAAAGATTATGGTTCTCGGGTAGTACCGGATAGGTCCCCCATGGCGGCGTCTCCTATGGAGCCTCGTCTCTCACCCTGGGACCTTATATCGGGGGCAAATCGCGAGCCCTCCCCCTTTTG
>NW_028291048.1:17500-35000 GCF_041283825.1 Pyrus communis | reverse complement strand
TAGAAAATATATTATATTACCTTCATTGATAATAGCTAAAAATATTGTCCGTATACTATTATTTCAATTTCCGGAATGGTATGAGGACTTAAAGGATTGGAATAGAGAAATGCATGTTAAATGTACCTATAACGGCGTTCAATTATCAGAAAAAGAATTTCCAAAAAACTGGTTAACAGACGGCATTCAGATCAAGATCCTATTTCCTTTTCGTCTTAAACCTTGGCACAGATCTAAGTTACGAGCCCCTTATAACGATCCAATGAAAAAGCAAGGTCAAAAAAATGATTTTTGTTTTTTAACAATTTTTGGAATGGAAGCTGAACTACCTTTTGGTTCTCCCAGAAAAAAACTTTCATTTTTTGAACCTATTTTAAAAGAACTCAAAAAAAAAATTAAAAAATTGCAAAAGAAATGTTTTATAATTCTAGGAATTTTTAAAGAACAAACAAAATTGTTTCTAAATGTCTCAAAAAAACCAAAAAAATGGATCATTAAAAACATTCTGTTTATAAAAGAAATAATAAAAGAACTCTCAAAAATAAACCCAATTATATTATTTGGATTGAGAGAAATAGAAGTATATGAATTGAGTGAAATTAAAAAAGATTCAATAATCAGTAATCGGATGATTCAGGAATCGTCCATTCAAATTAGATCTCAGGATTGGACAAATTATTCATTAACAGAAAAAAAAATGCAAGATCTGACTGATAGAATAAACACAATCATAAAGCAAATAGAAAAAATTACAAAAGACAAGAAAAAGGGATTTATAACTTCAGATAGAAATTTGAGTTCTAACAAAATAAGTTATGATGATAAAAGATTGGAATCACAAAAAAATATTTGGCAGATATTAAAAAGAAGAACTGCTCGATTAATCCGTAAATCCCATTATTTTATAATATTTTTCATTGAAAAGATATACATAGATATCTTTCTATCTATGATTAATATTCCTAGTATCAATACACAACTTTTTCTTGAATCACCAAAAAAAATTATTAATAAAAACATTAACAGTAATGAAGCAAATCAAGAAAGAATTAATAAAACAAATCAAAGTTTAATTAAATTTATTTCGATTATAAAAGAGTCACTTTCTAATACTAATATTAGTCTTAGTCAAAAAAATTCAAAGACTTTTTTTGACTTATCTTACTTTTCACAAGCATATGTATTTTACAAATTATCACAAACCCAACTTATTAAGTTAGAGAAATTGAAATCCGTATTTCAATATAATGGAACCCCCCTTTTTCTTAAGAATGAAATAAAGGATTTTTTTGTTGTAAGACAAGAACTATTTCATTCCGAATTAAGACCTAAGAATCTTCGCAATTCTGGAATGAATCAATGGACAAATTGGTTAAGGAGTCATTATGAATATCAATGTGATGTATCTCAAATTAAATGGTCTAGAGTAGTACCACAAAAATGGCGAAATATATTGAACTGTATAGCTCAAAATAAAGATTTATATAAAGATTTGTGTGATTTATATGAAAAAGATGAATTAATTCACTACGAAAAAAAAACAAAAATGGAAACGGATTTATTATTGAATCAAAAGGATAATTTTAAAAAACAATATAGATATGATCTTTTAGCATATAAATCCATAAATTCTGAAACTAAGAAGTACTCTTCAATTTATGGATCACCATTACAAGTAAAAACTAACCAAGATATTTTTTATAATTACAACACATATAAACAAAAATCATTTAATATGGTAGAAGATGATATTCGAGATATGGATAAAAATACGGATAGAAAATTTTTTGATTGGAGAATTCTCTATTTTTGTCTTAAAACGAAGGTCGATATTGAGGCCTGGATCAATATTGATACTGACACTAACAGTAATAAATATACTAAGACTAGGGTTAATAAGTATCAAATAATTGAAAAAATCAATAATAAGGGTCTTTTTTATCTCACACTTCAGCAAGACCAAAAAATCAACCTATCCAATCAAAAACCCCTTTTGGATTGGATGGGAATGAATGAAGAAATACTAAGTCGTCCCATATCAAATCTGGAACTTTGGTTCTTGCCAGAATTTGTGAGACTTTATAATACGTATAAAATGAAACCGTGGGTTATACCAATTAAATTACTACTTTTTAATTCTAATATAAAAAAAAATGCTAGTGAAAACAAAAGCATCACTGGAAATAAAAAAAGAGATCCTTTTATATCAATATCGTCGAATGAAAAAAAATCTCTTGAATTAGAAAACCGAAATCAAGGAGAAAAAGAATCCATGGGCCAAGCAGATCTTAAATCAGCTCTTTCAAACCAAGAAAAAGATGTTGAAGAAGATTATACGGGATCGGACATGAAAAAACATAGAAATAAAAAGCAATACAAGATCAATACAAAAGCGGAGTTTGATTTCTTCCTAAAAAGGTATTTGTATTTTCAATTGAGATGGGATGATTCTTTAAATAAAAAAATAATCAATAACATCAACGTATATTGTCTCCTGCTTAGACTGATAAATCCAAGAGAAATTACTATATCCTCTATTCAAAGGGGCGAAATGAGTCTGGATATTTTGACGATTCAGAAAGATGTAACTCTTACAGAATTTATTAAAAGGGGATTTTTGATTATTGAACCAATTCGTCTAGCTATAAAAAATGATGGAAAATTTATTATGTATCAAACCCTCGGTATTTCATTAGTTCATAAAAGTAAACATCAAATAAATCAAAGATACCGAGAAAAAAAACATGTTGATAAGAATTCTGATGAAGTCATTACAAAACATCAAAAGATGACTGGAAATCGATATAAAAAAAATTATGATTTGTTTGTTCCTGAAAATATTTTATCGCCTAGACGTCGTAGAGAATTGCGAATTCTAATTTGTTTAAATTCTAAGAATAGACATAGAAAGGCATCTTTTTGTAATGGGAATGAGGTAAACAGTCAAGTTGTGGATAAAAGCAAAAAATATAAAAAAAAACTTATAAAATTAAAGCTATTTCTTTGGCCCAATTATCGATTAGAAGATTTAGCTTGTATGAATCGTTATTGGTTTAATACCAATAATGGCAGTTGTTTCAGTATGGTAAGGATACATATGTATCCGCGATTGAAAATTCATTAATAGTACATTTTTCCTATATTTCCCATACCATATCTGGTCTATGACGACAAAGAGATGCACGCATACATTGTCTTACATTCCATTCTGATACATGATACTAATTCAATGACATATCAATTAGATCTAGAATGAACAAAATTTTCTTATTTTAGGTCTAAACTTTTATCTTTTGTGAGTGAAGAAACCAACCATACTTTTGTATCCCCTTTCAAATCCAATTTTAAAATGAAAATAGGATTGAGTAAGTTTTATTAAATAAAAAAAATTAGAAATTAATAACGAAATACAAATTTTTGTATATACCAAATAAAAATTAGGGGCATTATTATTACTGATCAATAAAGATATCTATCAATAAAAAATATCTTAAAATAAAAAGAGGGGGGGAGAGAAGATTTCAGTTTATGGTAAAAAATTCATTCATCTCAGTTATTTCACAAGAAGAAAAAGACGAAAACAGAGGATCTGTTGAATTTCAAATAGTTAGTTTCACCAATAGGATACGAAGACTTACTTCACATTTACAATTACACAAAAAAGACTATTTATCTCAGAGAGGTTTACGTAAAATTCTGGGAAAACGCCAACGATTACTGTCTTATTTGTCAAAGAAAAATAGAATATGTTATAAAGAATTAATTAATCGGTTGGATATTCGGGAGTCAAAAACTCGTTAATTTTATTTTTATAAAGGCATTTTGAATTATTTGATTTATTAGATCTTGAATTTTAATGAACTTTTTTTCGTTTTCAGCAATTCATGAAAGAATGAATCGAGGAAAAACCTATGAATATACCGGCTACAAGAAAAGACCTCATGATAGTCAATATGGGCCCCCACCACCCATCAATGCATGGTGTTCTTCGACTCATCATTACTCTAGATGGTGAAGATGTTATTGACTGTGAACCAATATTGGGTTATTTACACCGAGGAATGGAAAAAATTGCGGAAAATCGAACAATTATACAATATTTGCCTTATGTAACACGGTGGGATTATTTAGCTACTATGTTCACAGAAGCAATAACTGTAAACGGACCGGAACAGTTGGGAAATATTCAAGTACCTAAAAGAGCCAGCTATATCAGAATAATTATGTTGGAGTTGAGTCGTATAGCTTCTCATCTGTTATGGCTCGGTCCTTTTATGGCGGATATTGGTGCACAAACTCCCTTTTTCTATATTTTCAGAGAAAGAGAATTAGTATATGATCTATTCGAAGCTGCCACCGGTATGAGAATGATGCATAATTATTTTCGTATCGGAGGAGTAGCGGCCGATCTACCTCATGGCTGGATAGATAAATGTTTGGATTTCTGCGATTATTTTTTAACAAGAGTTGCTGAATATCAAAAACTTATTACACGAAATCCTATTTTTTTAGAACGAGTCGAGGGAGTAGGCATTATTGGTAGAGAGGAAGTAATAAATTGGGGTTTATCGGGACCAATGCTGCGAGCTTCCGGAATACAATGGGATCTTCGTAAAGTTGATCATTATGAATGTTACGACGAATTTGATTGGGAAGTACAGTGGCAAAAAGAAGGAGATTCATTGGCTCGTTATCTAGTCCGAATTGGTGAAATGATAGAATCCGTAAAAATTATTCAACAGGCCCTGGAAGGAATTCCAGGGGGACCCTATGAGAATTTAGAAATACGATACTTTGATAGAGAAAGGAATCCGGAATGGAATGATTTTGAATATCGATTTATTAGTAAAAAGCCGTCTCCTACATTTGAATTGCCGAAACAAGAACTTTATGTGAGAGTAGAAGCCCCAAAGGGAGAATTGGGAATTTTTCTCATAGGGGATCAGAGTGGTTTTCCTTGGAGATGGAAAATCCGCCCGCCGGGTTTTATCAATTTGCAAATTCTTCCGCGGTTAGTTAAAAGAATGAAATTGGCTGATATTATGACGATACTAGGTAGTATAGATATCATTATGGGAGAAGTTGATCGTTGAAATGATAATTGATACACCGGAAGTACAAGATATCGATTCTTTTTCTAGATTAGAATTTTTTAAAGAGGTTTATGGAATTCTATGGGTTCTTGTTCCTATTTTGACTCTTGTAGTGGGAATCACAATAGGCGTACTGGTAATTGTATGGTTAGAAAGAGAAATATCGGCAGGGATACAACAACGTATTGGACCTGAATACGCCGGCCCTTTGGGAGTTCTTCAAGCTCTAGCAGATGGGACAAAACTACTTTTCAAAGAAAATCTTTTTCCATCTAGGGGGGATACTCGTTTATTCAGTATCGGGCCATCCATAGCAGTCATATCAATTTTAGTAAGCTATTCAGTAGTTCCTTTTGGATATCACCTTGTTTTAGCGGATCTCAATATCGGTGTTTTTTTATGGATTGCCATTTCCAGTATTGCTCCAATTGGACTTCTTATGTCGGGATACGGGTCAAATAATAAATATTCCTTTTTAGGCGGTCTACGAGCTGCTGCTCAATCGATTAGTTATGAAATACCATTAACTTTATGTGTGTTATCAATATCTCTACGTGCGATTCGTTGATACATAGACAGAAACTTTTCTCTATTCCTTCCTTTCAAGGAAAGGGTTGGAATGGATTGAGTAGATATCTTAATTTTTTTTTTATTCATTATTCGGGTTGATGAACTAAATCAAATAGTTATATGAGTGAAAGAAAACAGCTTATATATAAATTCGCAGTAAAAAGATTGATTCTCATTTTCTATGTATAAGAGTTAGAGAGTTAAGCGGAAATAAACATAAACAGAAGAGACCGTTTCCCCCAAGATTGGTTGATTAGTCATCCTGACTTGAAGCGGGTTCAAAAGATCAACCGTATTGAGTTTTCACTATCATTTTTATGTATTAGCATAACGGGGGATTGAGCAAAAACGAGTGGATGGTTAGAAACACGAACATATGTAAAGGATTAGTAATGGAGATTATGTAAATTCTCCAAAAGGACATTTTTACATAATATACAAACAAAGAATACTAATTGGGGCTTTAAGTTGGTAGAAATGATCAGGCAGTACTCCCCATGACACGATTCCAATCCAGAGTATACTCCTATCCACCGATTTAATAAATAACTATTCGAAACGAAATAATCCTTTACTTTATTTTGAAAGCCCTCTTTTTCTCAGAAATAGAAAGAAGAATAGGAACGAAAAAAAAAAAAAAAAAAAGATATACTTTATTTATTCTTTGTTACTATTATTCTTTCCCATATACATATTAATAGATATATAATTTGTGTCATAATTCATTAATTAATATAGAATTTTTTTTTCGTACGTGAAACCAACGGGTTATTGATATTTTTACAAGAAGTATTTTATTGAACAGTTAAGTTATTACTGAACAAAGAAGAATTGAAATTATTATTGAAATTATTAAATTAAAGAAAGGATGAGATCAATTCAGAAGTACTTTTTTTATTTAATTTTGAATTAAAATAATTATAACAGACAGAATTCAATTGGTCTAATTTGGGACCGGCCGATAGTTATCCATCCTACAAACATATCAGATTCAAAAAAGAATACTGATGCGGTCCTATATTTATTTCTGGCCTTCAAGGAGCCGTATGAGGTGAAAATCTCATGTACGGTTCTGTAATAGCGATGGTAACAGTGATGGTATCACCGACTATAATTATCTAACAGTTCAGTACAATTGATATTGTTGAGGCGCCATCAAAATATGGTTTTTGGGGATGGAATTTGTGGCGTCAGCCTATAGGGTTTATCATTTTTATTATTCTTCCCTAGCAGAATGTGAGAGATTACCTTTTGATTCCAGAAGCAGAAGAAGAGTTAGTAGCAGGTTATCAAACCGAATACTCGGGTATAAAATTTGGGTTATTTTATGTTGCTTCTATCTAAACCTATTGGTTTCTTCATTATTTGTAACAGTTCTTTACTTGGGAGGTTGGATATATCTATTCCGGACATATATGTTT
The DNA here is from genome assembly GCF_041283825.1 of Pyrus communis. Taxonomy (NCBI): domain Eukaryota; kingdom Viridiplantae; phylum Streptophyta; class Magnoliopsida; order Rosales; family Rosaceae; genus Pyrus; species Pyrus communis. Next base: position 27,916 of record NW_028291048.1, on the reverse strand, counting down.
CTGAGCTTTTTGAAAATAAATAAAACATGTGGAGTTTTTGGAGCGATAATTGGTATCTTTATTACATTAGCTAAAACTTATTTGTGTCTTGTTCATTCCTATCACAACAAGATGGACTTTACCGAGGCTAAGAATGGACCAACTATTGAATCTTGGATGGAAATTTCTTTTACCTATTTCTCTCGGTAATCTATTATTAACAACTTCTTTTCCAACTCTTTTTCACTGTAAAGTAACATTCTATATTCACAATGTGTCTCAAACAAGAGAAATAAACAAACATAAAACTATTCATATATATATTAACGATATGTTCTCTATGGTAACTGGGTTCATGAATTATGGTCAACAAACAGTACGAGCTGCAAGGTACATTGGTCAAAGTTTTCATGATTACTTTATCCCACGCAAATCGTTTACCCGTAACTATTCAATATCCTTAAAAAATCAATCACCGCGGAGCGTTTCGCGGTCGAATCCATTTTGAATTTGATAAATGTATTGCTTGTGAAGTATGCGTTCGTGTATGTCCTATAGATCTACCCGTTGTTGATTGGAAATTGGAAACTGATATTCGCAAGAAACGGCTGCTTAATTACAGTATTGATTTCGGAGTCTGTATATTTTGTGGTAATTGCGTTGAGTATTGTCCAACGAATTGTTTATCAATGACTGAAAGAATATTGAACTTTCTACTTATGATCGTCACGAATTGAATTATAATCAAATTGCTTTGGGTCGTTTACCAATGTCAGTAATTGACGATTATACAATTCGAACAATTTTGAATTCGCCTCAAATAAATAAGTAAATCTCTTATTAACGAATAATTTAGAATTACTTTACTAATAACTAATATAGAAGGAATTTAGGTTTCTTTCGTGTTGTTTGGTCAATAACTACAAATACCAACTATTGATTGGTTGGTAAGAAACGCGTCTTAATTTGGATTGAAAATCCATTAATTAATATATCCATAATTGTTTTAAAATATATCGTTTAGAATTTAGAACGACTCTTTCAGATAAAGAATGAAATTAGTCAATAATAGTACTCACGTACTCACATTTATTCATATCCCTTAGTATTTATTTACTTAGGATTAAATTAGGAATTGCTCAAAAATCATAAAAAAAAAATTTATGGTCGGGTCTCAATAAGGTCATGAAAAACATTTCTATTTATTTATCTCTTATTTTACATATAATGGATTTGCCCGGACCAATACATGATTTTCTTTTAGTCTTTCTGGGATCGGTTCTTATACTAGGAGGTATGGGGGTGGTATTATTTACCAACCCCATTTATTCTGCCTTTTCATTGGGACTGGTTCTTGTTTGTATATCCTTATTCTATATTCTATTAAACTCTTATTTTGTAGCTGCTGCACAACTCCCTTATTTACGTGGGAGCTATAAATGTTTTAATCGTATTTGCTGTGATGTTCATGAATGGTTCAGAATATTACAAAGATTTGAATCTTTGGACCATTGGGGATGTGGTTACTTTGCCAGTTTGTACAAGTATTTTTGTTTTACTCATGATTATTATTACGGATACGTCATGGTACGGAATTATTTGGACTACAAGATCAAACCAGATTATAGAGCAAGATTTGATAAGTAATAGTCAACAAATTGGAATTCATTTATCAACAGATTTTTTCTTCCATTTGAATTCGTTTCGATAATTCTTTTAGCCGCTTTGATAGGTGCAATTGCCGTGGCGCGACAGTAAAAAATTTATAGAATTAGCAATGCACGTTAAACTCTGTTCGGTTTTATTACATTACATTTATTTCCCTTTAATTAAAGATTGTTTATGTCTAAAATAGAAATTATTCAATCTATTCTATTAACAATAGAAAATCTGCCTTTGTTCCGTACTTTTTTTATTCTAGTCAATTGAATCTGTTGAATTGTTGTTCAGTTCATATTGAAATGAATCGAAATTGATAAGGAGTTGGTCAATGATGCTCGAACATGTACTTGTTTTGAGTGCCTACTTATTTTCTATCGGTATCTATGGATTGATCACGAGCCGGAATATGGTTAGAGCCCTTATGTGTCTTGAACTTATACTGAATGCGGTTAATATGAATTTCGTAACATTTTCTGATTTTTTTGATAGTCGCCAATTAAAAGGAAATATTTTCTCAATTTTTGTTATAGCTATTGCAGCCGCTGAAGCAGCTATTGGCCCGGCTATTGTTTCATCAATTTATCGTAACAGAAAATCAACTCGTATCAATCAATCGAATTTGTTGAATAAGTAGTATTAATCATATAAATTCTAATATTCATAAATTAGAATTACCATGACCATACATTCCGTAATAATACATGTTTTCAAAAATGTAAGAATTAAAGTATCTTGGCTCTATCGCATGAGTCAATCCAGAAGTAGATTGATTAGAAAAATTATGATAAATTATTGATTCATCTGGTGTCTAAATATATGATTCATTTACAAGTTTACTAGATCGAAACTTTCTGACATTCAAAAATTTATAGATCCAAATGTCACATTCAGTAAAGATTTATGATACGTGTATAGGGTGTACTCAATGCGTGCGCGCCTGCCCAACGGATGTATTAGAAATGATACCTTGGGACGGGTGTAAAGCTAAGCAAATTGCTTCTGCTCCAAGAACAGAGGACTGTGTCGGTTGTAAGAGATGTGAATCCGCCTGTCCGACAGATTTCTTGAGTGTTCGAGTTTATTTATGGCATGAAACAACTCGAAGTATGGGTCTGGCTTATTAATACGTTCCAGAAAACCCTACTTGAATACATTTGATTTTTTTACCTTTACCGACAAAAACCCGCGCTCAAAAACTATTTATTTTGAGCACGGGTTTTTCTGGTCCAAGTTTATCTTGTTTTTACCATGATAATTTTCCTTGGTTAACGCTAGTTGTAGTTTTGCCAATATTCGCGGGTTCCTTAATTTTCTTTCTCCCTCATAGAGGAAATAAGATAATTCGGTGGTATACTATAGGTATATGCATAATAGAACTCCTTCTAACAACCTATGCATTCGGTTATCGTTTCCAATTGGATGATCCATTAATGCAACTGACAGAGGATTATAAATGGATCGATTTTTTTGATTTTTACTGGAGATTGGGAATAGATGGAATTTCTATAGGACCCATTTTACTGACAGGATTTATCACAACTTTAGCTACTTTAGCGGCTCGGCCGATTACTCGAGATTCCCGACTATTCCATTTTCTGATGTTAGCAATGTATAGCGGTCAAATAGGACCATTTTCTTCTCGAGACCTTTTACTTTTTTTTCATCATGTGGGAGTTAGAATTAATTCCAGTTTATCTACTTCTATCCATGTGGGGGGGAAAGAAACGTTTGTATTCAGCTACAAAATTTATTTTGTACACTGCAGGAAGTTCCGTTTTTTTATTAATGGGAGTTTTGGGTATTGGTTTATATGGTTCCAATGAACCAACATTAAATTTTGAAACATCAGCTAATCAATCGTATCCTGTAGCACTGGAAATAATATTCTATATTGGATTTCTTATTGCTTTTGCTGTCAAATCACCGATCATACCCTTACATACATGGTTACCAGACACCCATGGAGAGGCACATTACAGTACTTGTATGCTTTTAGCCGGAATCTTATTAAAAATGGGAGCGTATGGATTGGTTCGGATCAATATGGAATTATTACCCCACGCCCATTCTATATTCTCTCCCTGGTTGATTATAGTAGGCACAATTCAAATAATCTATGCAGCTTCAACATCTCTTGGTCAGCGTAATTAAAAAAAAGAATAGCCTACTCTTCTGTATCTCATATGGGTTTCATAATTATAGGAATTGGTTCTATAAGCGATACAGGACTCAAACGGAGCCATTTTACAAATAATCTCTCACGGATTTATTGGCGCTGCGCTTTTTTTCTTGGCCGGAACGAGTTATGATAGAATACGTCTTGTTTATCTCGACGAAATGGGCGGAATGGCTATCGCAATTCCAAAAATATTCACGACTTTCAGTATCTTATCAATGGCTTCTCTTGCATTACCGGGCATGAGCGGTTTTGTTGCCGAATTGTTAGTTTTTTTTGGAATACTTACTAGTCAAAAATATCTTTTAATGACAAAAATATTAATTACTTTTGTAATGGCAATTGGAATGATATTAACTCCTATTTATTCATTATCTATGTTACGCCAGATGTTCTATGGATACAAGCTTTTTAATGCCCCAAACTCTTATTTTTTTGATTCTGGACCGCGAGAATTATTTGTTTCGATCTCTATCCTTTTACCTGTAATAGGTATTGGTGTTTATCCCGATTTCGTTTTATCATTATCAGTTGACAAGGTCGAAGCTATTATATCCAATTATTTTTTTCGATAGTTTTTGTGAGTAAACCAAAAAATGAAACTGAAATCCCATGATTTTAAAAATGGTTGATTGTACAATAAAAAAATGAGTCTTTTATATTCTTTTCTTTTAAGTAAAAAAAAAAAATTGGAATTCTATTATAACTAGATATCTTTTGAATTTGTGAGAACCATTTGAATCAAGTAATGGAAATGATTCAAATGGTTCTTGATTGTTTACATGAAGTTTTCGTATATATACCTGTATGCCGTCCTATGTTTATATTCGTCAAGTCTTTTATTCAATTAGATGTTAATGTAAATGAACCATAACTATGCAACCCTATTCCTAATAGATTAACCCCAAAATAGCATATCCAAATTATAAGAAAGCCCATTGAAGCCACAATTGCAGAATTTACACTTTCAAAATTTTTATTTGTTCTAATATGTAAATAAATAGCGAATATGGTCCAAGTAATAAATGCCCAAGTCTCCTTTGGATCCCAATTCCAATATGATCCCCATGCTTCATTAGCCCATACTGCTCCCGAAAGAATACCTACGGTTAAAAGGATAAACCCTAGACTAATAATACGATAACTCCAACGATCCAATTGTTGAATCAATTGATACCTGTAATAATTTTGAGACGAAATAAAAGAAGTGTTTCGTAAGACATTGTTTCTTTCGTTCACGTATTGAATCTCACTAAAGTAAACTGACTCATTTTCTAAATTATTGCTTTTACTAAAAATCCTTATGAATTTTCGAAATGTAATGACTAGAAGAGCTAGTGATAATAATGATCCACACAAAAGAGCTGCATAGCTCAATACCATCATACTTACGTGCATCATTAACCAATGGGATTGGAGAGCGGGTACTAATATCGCGGATTGATGCATTTCAGTTAAAAGACCCGAAGTAGCAAAACCTTGAGTAAAAATAGCACTTGGCGCGGTTATTGCGCTTAAATGGTTTTTATGTTTTTTAAAATACGGAATAATATGAATAATGGAAAAACTCCACGAAAGAAAAATTAATGATTCATATAAATCACTTAATGGTAAATGCCTCAAATACATCCAACGAGTAACTAATAATCCTGTTATGCAGAAAAAAGTAGCTATCATCCCCTTTTCTGACGAATCATCTAGTCCTACGATTTCATCGACTAATAAAATTATCAAATGAATTGTAATTACAATTGAAACGATCGAAAAGGATATATGAGTTAATATATGCTCTAAAGTTGAAAATATCATAAAAATTATTAAATTAATAAGGGCGTCCCTCAATTATAGGAATTGAAATCGGGAATTGAATTCATTATAGGACTTACTCTTTTAGAAGATGCCATGCCGCCACTCGGACTCGAACCGAGATGCTCTAGCACTGCTTCCTAAGAGCAGCGTGTCTACCGATTTCACCATAGCGGCTTATTCGAAATCATAATAACCTATTTTTATTCAATCGTCGAGCTTGAAGGAGTTAATTCAATCCAATATTTTTTTTTAGGAAACCATTCAAATTGATGAATAAAAACGTGTTTAAAAATTAGGGATTAAAACGTTTTCGTTAACGTTAATAATATTGATTTTTCTTATTATTATCTTTTTATTTAGTTATTTAGTATTTTAGGATGTCAATTTTATTTAACTGAACTAACAATGTATTTTTTCGTAGGCTATTACTTTATGCTCTCCTAAAACTAAAATGTAACAGTTGTAACTAGATAATTTTTACTTCAATCCCTGGATATAAGTAAAAAAAATGTTCTGCCTCGTTTGCATTTTTTAATGATTAATTTCTTTTATCATTTATTTTATTAATCTAAAATAAAAAATTCATTTTATCGATTAATAAAAAAATAGAATTTTTATATAACACAATTTCAGCGATACACTCAAAAGATTTATGTAAATATTTGCATAGTTAGGTTGCGTTAGGATTTTTTTTTTGTTGTGTAGAGAATTTGCGTTAAGATTTAGCAAACCCATTAAGTTAGGTATTTGGGATGGTCGTATCAATCATATAAAAAAATTTCGTATAGAAATTGTACCGTACTTCAAAATATTTTCTAAATTTTTTAATTAATATATATATTATATCTTGATCGATCTTCCAATCGAAACATAGGATCTAAAATAGATCACTCAAAATTGGCGCATTCGTCATATAACTACCTAAATCATATAACTACCTAAAAATGTAAACGGGGCTTTTATTAATTTAATTGGGTTTAAGGAATTTATATAGTGATAATAATTTCTAAAACCCAAAATAATGGTTTAAAAGATTATAAAAAACATTTTAAACTTAATCAATTAGTTTCAACGACCTCTTCTTTATAATATAAAATCAAAAATATAACTAAAAAAAAATTCTTTTTATTATTGAGATTGAGTAAGGGCGATGGGGAAAGTGATAATCCCCATCCGGAAAATGATAAAACATACTAAAATGAAAGGCGAAACCTTGCGCTTGCGTTTACCCTTTTTTCAAACAAAAAAGTACCATTCATTTTTAGAATTCAGTAGACAACAGAATTCTTATCTATATCAGAAACGAAAGAAACATTTGGCTTCAAATTAAAGTAAAACAAATTCAATTTTATATTCGTTTTAAATTAAAACATTATGAGACTAATTCTTTTTTATTTATTTTTTTTTTAATGTATATTGTTTATATTGTAATTTATCTTATATATTAATATTTATTCTTTTACTATACTATTATGATGTTAATATTAATTATAATTGATAAATATTATTTATCATTTTTATAACTTATAAATCTTATAAATAAACTAGAAACAAAATTATATCACTTTATTAGTTATTAGAACGATTCAGATTATTTATTTGTTACACAAAAAAAACTTTTTGAACTCCCGGTAGAAAGAGATTTCGCTAACGAAAAAGCTTTCAATGCTGCCCTATATCCCTTCCTTTTCCAAATATTTTTACGAATACGTTTTTTTGAAATAGAGGTGCGCTTTTTTGGAACTGCCATTAAAAAGTTATAATAGGTTTTTCGGTTGGATGTGAAAGACATCTATTGTTCAAAATCAATTGTTCTTTACTATTCTCTATCTATTTTTTCTCTAAATTAGACTCCAAAAAAAAAGGGGGGGTTAAAAATCACATAAAATATTAATAAGAATGATAAGGTACACTATGCCAAATAGATTGAAGTTGATAAAATAAAAAAAAAATAATACAAAAAAAAAGAAAGATTGTCCGTTTCGTTTTCTTTCTATTTTCGTCGTGTTCCATTTATACATGTAATAAAAAAATCTAAAAGTTTAATAAACCAACCCTTCTCCCGCTTAATTAAAAAATAAAAAAACTTTAATAATTTTTTCTATTATATTAATTAATTTAATATTAATTTAATTGTTCAAGCTCGAAGAAAGAGTCCACAAAATTTGAATTATCAAATGAGACTAGTAGTTAATCTGTTAAAGGATACAAAATACATAATTTAAAGGCATTTTATTTGCCCCCTTTTTTTTTTCCGTAAAATTAAAGTGTTGGATATCATAGCATTTCCTACAAATAGCTTTTATTGTAATGGAAGACAAAGAATTAGTTACAAAACAAATTGGTTAATGATTCTAAATAACCGAATTACAATAAATAGTTTTAGTTATGGGCTTTATGATTCATATCAAATACTGTTTTTGGTATAATTATTTATCCTTGTTCTATAGATATAAAAAAATTATTGTAATACGTAATAATTAAAATGAAAATTCTAATTTTCATTTTTTATCTTCATAAAATTTTATTTAAAAATTTGAATTTAATATTAACAATTCAGTATTAATAAAATTAAATACGTATTTATTTTTCACTAGTGACTTATTTATATCATTTGACCAATTATAACCTCTTGATTTTAAATATTTGAAGTAGTTTGGAAAGATTCAGAATAATTAAGGCTAGAAAATTCTATTTAAGTTTTATTTTATATATCTTAATTTTTTTTTATTAACCGACCCCTTTCAAAAGAAAAGAAATAAGAACCGGTGACTCAGAAACAATTAATTAAGATAAATTTTTTTTTTTTTTTTTTTTTTATGGAATATACATATCAATATTCATGGATTATACCTTTCATTCCACTTCCAGTTCCTATCTTAATTGGAACAGGACTTCTACTTTTTCCAACGGCAACAAAAAATCTTCGCCGTATGTGGGCTTTTCCTAGTGTTTTATTATTAAGTATAGTTATGGTTTTTTCAGCCCTTTTTTCTATTCAGCAAATAAATAATAATTCTGTCTATCAATATGTATGGTCTTGGACCATCACTAATGATTTTTCTTTAGAATTTGGCTGCTTGGTTGATCCACTTACTTCTATTATGTCGATATTAATCACTACTGTTGGAATTATGGTTCTTATTTATAGTGACAATTATATGTCTCATGATCGGGGATATTTGAGATTTTTTGCTTATATGAGTTTTTCCAATACTTCAATGTTGGGATTAGTTACTAGTTCTAATTTGATACAAATTTATATTTTTTGGGAATTAGTTGGAGTGTGTTCTTATCTATTAATAGGTTTTTGGTTCACACGACCCAGTGCCGCGAATGCTTGTCAAAAAGCGTTTGTAACTAATCGTGTCGGGGATTTTGGTTTATTATTAGGAATTTTGGGTTTTTATTGGATAACAGGTACTTTCGAATTTCGGGATTTGTTTGAAATATTCAATAACTTGGTTTATAATAATGAAGTTAATTTTTTATTTGTTACTTTATGCGCCTCCCTATTATTTACCGGCGCTGTTGCTAAATCCGCCCAATTTCCCCTTCATGTATGGTTACCTGATGCCATGGAAGGGCCTACCCCCATTTCGGCTCTTATACATGCCGCTACTATGGTAGCAGCAGGAATTTTTCTTGTAGCTCGGCTTCTTCCTCTTTTCATAGTTATACCTTACATTCTAAATCTAATAGCTTTGATAGGTATAATAACATTATTTTTAGGAGCCACTTTAGCTCTTGCTCAAAAAGATATTAAGAAAAGCTTAGCTTATTCTACAATGTCTCAATTGGGTTATATGATGTTAGCTCTAGGTATGGGGTCTTATCGAGCTGCTTTATTTCATTTGATTACTCATGCTTATTCGAAGGCATTGTTGTTCTTAGGATCTGGATCAATTATTCATGCGATGGAAGCTATTGTTGGATATTCTCCAGATAAAAGTCAGAATATGGTTCTTATGGGCGGTTTAAGAAAACATGTACCAATTACAAAAACTGCTTTTTTATTGGGTACACTTTCTCTTTCTGGTATTCCACCCCTTGCTTGTTTTTGGTCCAAAGATGAAATTCTTAATGATAGTTGGTTGTATTCACCTATTTTTGCAATAATAGCTTGGTCCACAGCAGGATTAACTGCATTTTATATGTTTCGGATTTATTTACTTGCTTTTGAAGGACATTTAAACGTTTATTTTCAAACTTACAGTGGCAAAAAAAGCAGTTCGTTCTATTCAATGTCTCTATGGGGTAAAGATAAAGAAGGACCCGAAATTATTAAAAAAAATTTGCGTTTATTATATTTATTAACGACGAAAAACAATGAAAAAACTTATTTTTTAAACACATATCGAATCAATAGTAATGAAAATAGTAATGAAAATGTAAGAAGCACGGTGCAGCCTTTTATTAGTATTACTCGTTTTGGCACTAAAAGCACTTTCTCATATCCCCATGAGTCAGACAATACTATGTTATTTCCGATGCTTGTATTAGTTTTATTTACGTTGTTCGTTGGAGTCATAGGAATTCCTTTCTTCAATCAGGAAGGAATAGATTTGGATATATTATCCAAATTGTTAAGTTCATCCATAAATCTTTTACATCAAAATAAAAAAAATTCGGTGGATTGGTATGAATTTATCACAAATGCAATTTTTTCAGTTAGTATAGCTTCTTTCGGAATCCTTATATCGTCTTTTTTATATAAGCCTGTTTATTCATCTTTACAAAATTTGAATTTATTTAATTCATTTGTTAACAGCGTTCCTAATAAAATTAAA